>NC_081438.1:25200947-25399947 GCF_949786415.1 Peromyscus eremicus | reverse complement strand
TCATCATTTATCCATTGATTTAAACATTTTTAAAAATAGAACATAATAAAATATAATGAGATAAAACAAAAACTATCACATCGAAGTTGGACAGGACAAACCAACAGAAGAAAAAGAGCCCAAGAGAAGGCACAAGAATCAGAGACCATGCATTAGCACCCTGAGGAATCCATAAAAATACTATAAACTAGGAGCACAGAGGACCTGGTGCAGACCTGTGCAGGTTCTGTGCATGCTGCTTCCGTCTCTGTGAGTTCATATGAGCTTTATTGATGTTGATTTAAAAGGTCTTATTTTCTTGGTGTCCTCAATCCCTTCTGGCTCTTCTTCCACAGGATTACCTGAGCTCTGATGGGAGGGATTTAATGGAGACATTCTGTTTTAGGTTGTATGTTCCAAGGTCTCTTACCCTTTGCATAATGTCTGGCTATGGGTTTCTATATTTGTAACCATCTGCTGCAGAAGGAGTATTCTCTGATGATGGCTGAACAAGGCACTGATCTATAAGTATAGTAGAATACCATTACGAGCCGTTTTATCATCATGTAATTTTTTTCTTTTTTAGGCCAGTAGTTATTTGGTTTTACCCTAGGTCACTGGACTATCTATCTTTGGTCACCCAAGCAGTGATGGGTAAGGGTTCCATCTTGTGGGGTTGGCCTTAAGTCAAATCAGGCATTGGCTGGTTACTCCCACAAGCTTTGAGCCACCATTGACCTAGCATATCTTGCGGGTAGTACACCATTGCAGATAAAGGGTTTGTTGGCTGGCTTCCTGATGGTGTTTCTCTTATGATAGTGTGTGCAGAGTGCCTTCCTGTACCAAAGATCCTGGAACATAGGGATCAAAGGTCCTACCTTTCTTTTTTTTTTTTTTTTTTTTAAATAAGTTTTATTTTATTTAACGATTTATTTAGTTATTACATATACAGTGCTCTGTCTGCATGTATGCCTGCAGGCCAGAAGAGGGCACAAGATCTCATTATAGATGGTTGGGAGCCACCACGTGGTTGCTAGGAATTGAACTCAGGACCTCTGGTAGAATAGCCAGTGCTCTTAACCTCTGAGCCATCTCTCTAGCCCAGGTCCTACCTTTCTTAACACCTTTGGAGTCAGTGTTCACCACATGAACTGCAAGGACCAACATCCACATCAGGTCCTGAGCAAGCTGATTATTTGCTTTCCTAAGGATTCAGTGAGAATCAATATCCACGTTGTTGTATCATTGTCGCTAACTTCCCAGAACCTCTTACCTACAGAAGTGTATACTGTGCCGTATATTTGTTATTTTTTTTGCAGGGAAATTTTGGTCTCATAGAAACATTGAGCAAATGTACAGAAAAATGACCTCAAGTTCCTTCTCCCCTAAAGCACTTTTTCTTAGTAGAAACGTGCATCAGTTGGCACTTTTTTTTGTAACGGATGAGTTGTTAATGATACATTAAATGATACCAAGGCTGTTTTGAATATAAATTAAACAGTTCTACTTTGAACTATTTGTGTGGTTCAAACTTCCAAATGTAGAGAATGGAAGGCAGTGAAAAGCAGTCCACCCTTTGCCGTGGAGGTCATCCTCATGTGCTGTTCACGTGTAACTAGCACACAACACACAAGTGTTCTTTCTTACTGAAATGGTGTCACTCTATGGCCAATTATTGTCTTGCTTTCAAACAAAACTGCTTCACCTTAGGATTGTGCTCAACAGTTTCTCTGCCTTCTCCACCATGTTGTATCCTTTTTTCCAGGACTCCAATCTTGAACTTCCTCACTGAGAAGAAGGGAGGACAGTGAAGGCAGGGTCGGTTTTTCTGTCGCATTGTATGTGAGGTTGCATCTGGCCACCCTTGTCTTCCACATGATTCTGCTCCTTTCCAGGCAGCCTTGTGCTTTGGGCTTTTAATAACTAAAACTAATGAAATGCTGGAATTACGGGCAATTTAAATATTATTCATCATCAAAAGTAAGAATCATTTGTCCTGTCCTGTGTTTACAGTTTTGTTTTGTTTTTTATTTTATTAGTGTGATAAGGGTCTGAGGACCCAAGAAAATGACCCCTCAATCTGCAGTATTTGAGCCAGGCTATAAGTCTGGCTGAGAATTTATTCAAATGCAAATGGTTTCCATGCCTTACTCTGAGTGGTCAGAGCTTGGCCTCATATTGCTTACTACATAGCTGGTTATTTCAAAGTGATCCATTTTATATGCAGAATGCACTTGTGAATACTGAGTGTAACATTGCATGCATATTTGTATTTCAGTGTGTGTGTGTGTGTGTGTGTGTGTGTGTGTGTGTGTTAGCATTTGAAGATACTGTCTCAAATATAGTGGTTGTGAAAAATTGTTTTCAGAATACAGAAAATGAAACTGTGCCCCTTATCTTCTGCCATACATAGCCTCTGCACCAAATGGGTCATGGATGTCAAAATGAGACCTGATACTCTGAAAATGCCAAAGGACACGGTAGAGAAAATACTCCCACTTCTAAGCACGGGTAAGGGTTTTCTGAATAGGACTCTCATCTAATAGGAAATGAGACCAAAAATTAACACAAAGGATCTCATGAAATTAAGACTTTTCGTTAAAGGAAAAGAAAGTACCATTTAAATGGTAGCCCACAGACTATGAGAAAATCACTGGTGCAGCAGTGACATGGAGTTAGTGTTAAATTCATTTCCTTCTGATCTGCACTATAGGAAGGAATTAGTACAGTACACAGTACTAGTAACTGCTTTGTAAGTATTTCTGTTTCTACAATTAGATCTCTTCAGCTGTCAGTCTTGGTCAGAGGTTCTTCTTTCTGTAGTAGGCAGCAGTAAGTGCACACAGCCTTGAAACTTCAAAATGCTGAAGTGACCATGAACGCTTAAGTCCTAAACGGGGCACAAAGGTCAGCCACTCGCCATGGACTTAGGGAGCATTATGGAAATGGATCCTGAATATCGTGACTGAGGATGAGGAGACCTGCTGTGAAATGCTGTCTTTTGGACATGACATAGCCATAGCTCACTCACAAGAGCTATGATCATCTGCAGCTTCAGGTAAACATCTTCAGGACTAATCTTGAACGTATCTGTCTAGCCTGAACATACCTATCTAGCCTGAACCAGATATCTGGAAGTGGGAGCCTGCTGGTGGAAGAAAAAGCCCACTATGGCTTTGTCTCTGGATGGAAAAGTCAAAAGGAAGCTAGAAATTGACCATTGGTATTATTTATTAGTTCCCCCTTTCTTTACCTGTCTGCCTCCCAGGGAACACCATGTAATTTCTACTCCCACAAATTAATGAGTTTATTGAAGTTAATTGACAGGAGTATAGGTAAGGGATTACTTACAGGAATATGAATAACTCAAATGCAGTAGCATCACAAAGGCTCATATTAAAATGGGTGACTCATGAAAACTAGAAGCCTGAATATCTCTGTATGACTCATCTCTTCAGCTGTCCTACTCAACACCTGTATAACCTTGGGAGGGGAAGGGCCTTATTAATCTTGTAAGTTTCAGCTTTCCCAGCCATGGTTTAATGCCTGAGTCTTATGAACGTCCTCCATCTTTCCATAGAATGTTCTGAGCCTTAAAGAAATAGTTTTAGCCAGGGAAGAGCACACAATTTGGATATCCAGTATCATACATGCTAGCAATACAGAATGATCAGTTTACAGTTAGCAATCTACAACTGCATGTGTATACACATGCATGCAACAACAATTAATAAAAAGAGATGTCATAAATTAGAAAAAGAGCAAGGAAGACTGTAGGGAGAGTCTGAAAGGATGAAAGGGAAGAGAAAATAATGTAATTCTAATCTCAAAACCAACAGAAAAAATTCCTATCAAAAAAGGGAAAATTGTTACACAACACTCCACCCCTGCTTTCAAATGTTAGTTGTTTCCACGAGATTACATTCTACCATGGAGCTCTGCAAAGGCACTGAAGTGGCACACCAGTTCTGATGTCCCTGGTGAAGCAAACTTTTTATTTCTCACCTCTTCTGTAAGCACAGCTCCATCATGCTCAGTGAAGTGGCCCTAAAGCTCTGCATCTCTGTCCTTCCTTCATCAGCTTCCAGTACATGATACTTTTGAGACCTCTGCTTGTGATAACCAAGCATCCCAATGCTTCCTTTGAGCCAGTCCATTAGGAAGTGATTTCTCTGGATTTTCTTAGATTATGTAGCCTTTATTTTGGGAGATCTGAGTAAGTACATGATTATATTACAATTATATTAAATTATATTAAATTTAATTATATTAAATACAATTATAGTTGTATTTCTTCAATTTACTTGTCCATTTATTAATTGGAAGATTTTTTTTGATATTCAAGTTTTGAAATTCATTACAGAGCCTAGATATTAATCTGCGGACTGATCTTCTCCCATTTGCCAGGCTGTCTTTTTATACTGGGGATTGCTTCCTGGCTATTGGAGTACGGTTTTCAATTTTTGGCGGCCTATTTGTTGAGTTCTTGGAATATATTGTGTACTGGATTTCTTCTCAGAATGTTCTTGCATATGCCCATATATTAAGCTGTTTTCTGTAGCTTTTTCTCTAGTGGTTTCAGGTCTCACCTTAGGATCTTTGTCCAGTTTGAACTGCACTTTTGGTTGGAGAAGAGATGAGAATCTAATTTCATCCTCTATGTGTGAATATCCAGAACTACTTACTCAAAAAATATCATTTTCCTCAATGTATGTTTTTGGCATCTTTGTCAAAAGTATGTTGGGGCCTGGAAGGATGGCTCAATGGTTAGGAGAACTTTCTGCACTGACATAGGATACAGGTTTGCTTCCCAGTATCCAATCTGTCAACTCACAACCACCAGTAAGTAGCTCCAGCTCCAGGGGATCCAAAGTCCTCTTCTGTCCTCCAAGGGCACTCCCATTCACTGCCATACACCTGGACACAGACATATAAATAAAAAACAAAAATTTTGTTAAAGACCAGGGTGGTTCTAGCTGTGTGGCTTCATTTCTGTGTCTTCTGTCTATTCTACTGGTCTACTCTTCTGTTTTCTGATAGTACCATGCTGTTCCTGCCACTTAGAACCAAGTCTTGAGATCAAATATTCTGATAACCTGCAGTGATTTTTCCTGCTTTGGATTATTTTTTAGGGTCTTTTTACCATCATATGAATTGTAGTTTTTTTCTCTCTTTTTTTGTGAGCAATATCAATGGAATTTTCACAAGAATTACCAAGATCAATAGATAGATTTTGACAGTATAGACAGTTTCATCTTTTAATCATGTCAATCCAAAAGTATGAGAAATTTTCTGTTTTCTAAAACTTTAATTTTTTTTTACTTTTTTGTAACTATCATGTGCCTTCATAGGTAGTTATTACTATTTTTTTTTTTTTTTTGGTTTTTCGAGACAGGGTTTCTCTGTGTAGCTTTGCGCCTTTCCTGGAACTCACTTGGTAGCCCAGGCTGGCCTCGAACTCACAGAGATCCACCTGCCTCTGCCTCCCGAGTGCTGGGATTAAAGGCGTGCGCCACCACCGCCCGGCTTAGTTATTATTTTTTAAAAAAACTTTTAAAAGTGGGTGGGGTCCCCACCTCCTGATTTCGACAGTATCCACAGAGTTTGATTTCCAAATAGAAGCAGAAAGAATTCAAATTTCAGGCAATTGAAGTAAGTTGTGAAAACCTAGGAGAAAGAAATCCAGACATGGTGGCCCTTAAGGCCAGCACTCAGGAGGTAGAGACAGGCAGATCTCTGAAATGAGGCCATGCTGGTCTGCAGAGAAGCCCTGTCTCAAAAGCAAACAATCAAAAAGTTAGGAGAGAGGCTGAGAGATGGCTCAGCAGTTCAGAGCACTGCCTGCCCTCCTGGAGGACCTGGATTCCACTCCCAGCACCTACATGATGAGTCATAACTACCTATAACTGTAGTCCTGGGCATCCAGTGCCTTCTGTCCTCCCTGGGCACCAATCATGCATGTGGTGCACAGACTTACCTGTAGACAAAACACCCATACACTTAAAATAATAATATCAGGGGATGAAGCTCACTGTTTCCCTGTTTAAGTGAGTTCTGTGTGTGGCTCTGGTGGGAACACTCACTGATACCTCACTGTCTTCATAGCTTCTATTGGTTTACCTCTCTCCTGAGATGAAAGGGGCTCTTGGTTCTGTAAGGCCTGTTGAGTATCCACTGAGAGAGAATCTATGGTGCAAAGAACCAGAGTTTCAACGAAAGCTGCCTTGGGTCTGGATGTTTCTCTTTGTGACCTTTGCTTTGGAATGGCAGATGTTGAATGCTGCTTTACTAGAGTGCCAGAGGAATTTTCATCTGCTTTCAATTCAGCTCTGTACATATTCCACTTGCACTTCTCTTGCTGTGACTGAAAACAGAAAAAGAAAATCTGCAAACCTCTGACCAAAAGCATCTTAAGGGGGAAAAGTATTTATTCATCTTAGGACTGAAGGTTACAGTCCAACACTGAGTGTAGTCAAAGCAGGATCTGAAGTCACATCTGCTTGCTGGTACACATAGCATTACTTCCATTAAAGGATCACATTGCACAAGCAAAAATTAGAGCAAGGCTCATATAGAAAGCTGCTTACTCTCGACTTGCCGGCTGGCTTATACCCAGCTAGCTTTCTTATACAGTTGATTTTCACATGCCTAGGAATGGTACCTCCCACAGTGGGCTGAGCCCTCCTACATCAACCTACAACCAAAGAGTCCCTCACAGACATATCCAGAGGCCCATCTGACCTAGGCCAATCCTACATTGGAGGGTCTCCCCTCAGATGACTCTAGCTGTGACAAGTTGACACTTTATGCTACCCAGGTCAGTACACTGTATTGTATTGTGAGACACCATTTTAGAGAACTGTTTGCTGTCAGGAATGGTGTTTCTTTCTCTATAAACTGTGGGAACTGTCACTGATCTCTTAAACAGAGCCTGTAAATGTCCAGAAAAGGGATCAGAAATGGGTTGAAAATTTGCTGGGCTTCCAATCCTCCATTTCCTGGGTCCCCAAACCTAATATTATTTGCAGGTAGCCAGCTAGGTCAGGGTCACCTCCCCCACCGGGTGTTTACACTTCTGTAACCTTGGGTGGGGTGAAGGGAATGAGTCTTCTTCTGGCTTAAGTTGCACTTTTACCTAAGAGGTCTCACAAGACAGAGGAGTAAAACCTCACATACATCTCAGCAACCCACTTGACGTTTTGATTATCACTGCCAATTGATCTTTGGAGCCTGGTCTTGGGTCCCATCATCTCTTCATTAACCCTTTTTTGCACTCAGACCTTCAGTTCTCATTGGCTGTGTGGAGCCCATGGCCTCTGTCTAGTCTTTTAACCCGAGTGTCCACAGCCTTATGCAGGGGCAAGTCACTAATGGTAGAAGCAGCTCTCATGATGGAGAACATTCCACCAGAAGAATAAATGGTTTTTTCTAGGTATGGTGGTGCACACCTGTAATCCTACCATGTAAAGCAGTGGTTCTCCACCTTCCTGATGCTGTGACCCTTTAGTTCAGTTCCTCATGCTGTGGTAAACCTGGCCATAATAGTATTTTCGTTGGTACTTCATAACTCTAATTTTGTTATTGTTGTGGATCTTAATGTAGATATATGTGTTTTCTGATGGTCTTAAGTGAGCCTTGTGAAAGGACCATCCAACCTGGAGATCTGGAGATGAAGACCAGCTAAGACTTCAAGGTGAACTCCAAGTGAGCCGGTACTACACAGTGAGACCCTGTGTGAACACTGCACCCCAGGACCATTCTCTCAGTTTCTGGACTCTTGCTTCAGCTCCATTGATCCTTTTGGCTGTCTTCTTGACAGCTGATCCCACTTAGCTGGTAATAGCTGCTTGAGGTGGGATTGAAATTGGCCATGATCTAGTTGTTTTGTTTTCTCTCTGTGTGTATGTGTGTGTGTGTGGGGGGTATGTTTGTATCCATACACGTGTTTTGGTGTGTGTGTGCGTACACACACATGTAAGTATGTGTATGTGTGGTCTATGTGTGTGTATGTGTCCATTCACAGGTGTGGAGTGAGTGTGTATAGCCTTGTGTATGTGTGGTATATCCATGTGTATGTGTGAACATGTGTGTTTGTGTTCATGTGGTGTCCATGTGGGTGGAAGCAGGAGTTTGACACCACCTTATTCCCTCTACTCCTAGTTTTCATTGAACCACATTTTCTCACTGAATGCAGTGCTCACCAATTGACAAGACCGGCTGACCAGTGAGCTCTGGAGACCTGCTGTCACCTAGGGTGTCTCAGTTTTCTTTTCTCTTGCTGTGATAGAACAGTGATCAAAAACAACTTTGGGAAAGCAGGCATTTATTTCTTTACAGGTTACAGTCCATCATGAAGGGAAGTCAGGACAGAAATGCAGACAGGAACCTGGAGGCAAGAACTGAAGCAGAGGCCATGAGGGAACACTGTTGACTGCCTTGCTCCCCATGGCTTGCCCAACTTGCTTTCTTATAGCACCCCAAAACACCAGTGCAGGGGTGGCACTGCCCACAGTGAGCTGAACCTTCTCACATAAAGCATTCAGTAATAAAGAAAATGCTTCACAGACTTACCTCCAGGCCAATCTGATAGAGACATTTTCTCAACTAATATTTCCTCTAACAATTGACCCTACCTGTATCAAGTTGAAAACAACAATAATCACAACAAAAGGAAACACAGCACATTGGGCATCATCTGCACATGACCATAGCATTTTTTATGTAAATACTGGAGATCCAGACTCTGGTCCCTGTGTTTTCTTAGCAGGCAGCATACTGACAGAATCTCCTTATCCCCGATCTGGATTGTCCTGTGGGTACTTTGAAACCGCCTAGGGACATTGACATAAGCATTCCCACTGTTGTCTACCACAGTAATCATGTGGAGTGTGCAGAATGATTCCCATGTCACCAACTTTAAAAGTTATGGTCCTTTAACTCACGAACTGCCATTTCTGCATCTCTTGGCTTTCTTGGTTTTTAAGCTACATGTTTAATTTCTTACCCATTGTTTACATTTCTTTGAAGTATTCTGGAGGGAATGTTAGGTACACTGTGGAGAGCAGGGGACAAGGCAGTAACAGCATCGATGGCTGTTTGAATGGCTGCATCTACTTACTCTCCTGTGATGTGTTTTTGAGTCGATGCTCTTATCTGGTGTCCTCCCTGGGCATGGCTGGTGTGCAGTTAAATGGTGAGTTCATTTCTTGTGATGTGTGCTGGTGTGTCCTTTGTGATTTTCTTGAACTAACTTACTAGCTCTGATTATGTTCTGTAGATTCTTTTTGCACATATTACTAATGAACTAGTTCACTTTCTCTGTGAGTAGGGATGACAGCTAGACCACTGCTGCCATCATTTCTGGCTACTGCCCCTCTCTGTTCTCTGTGCTGGATAGGCCACCATAGTTCAACAGGAAAGCCTGTCTCCATCCTGCAAAATGGATGAGTTTTCTCTCAACCTGTCTAATGCAGCCCTGGATCTCTCGTTCCCAGAGTCATTGTACACCCTAGCTCTGGAGACTAGATGATATGAACAGCTAGACTTGTTGTTGTTGTTGTTGTTGTTGTTGTTGTTGTTGTTGTTGTTTTTGTTGTTGTTCTTTGAGCTAGGATTTCTCTGTGTTGCCTTGGCTGACCTGAAACTCGCTTTGTAGACCAGGCTGGCATCAAACTCACAGGATCCACCTGGCTCTGCCTCCCGAGTGCTGGGATTAAAGGTTTGAGCCACCATCACTGAGCTAACAAGCTCACTTTTTGATTAGACATGGACTAGCTTGATGTATATAACCTCTTCAAAGTCAAATGCCTAGGTGGACAGTGAAGTGGTGTGTGTGTGGGGTTTCCCATATATCATAGCTGAAATGAGCTGCCCACTGATACCACTCAGTGTCCTCTAAATGGTAGGTGGCATCACATATGCCCAGGATGAGGACTACAGTGAGCCATTTTTGATGGTGACCTCTAGTTTTGTCCTTTGGAGGGTTTCCTGGACATAGTGAACATAAGACGACATGTAATCCATTCCCCACAGACAAATGTGAAAATTTTCCATGGACTCAACTCTGTCATGTGTTGATCACCCCCACAATTCTGGGAAAACCTGGCACTTCTTTATGATAACCATCTGTTTAAACATGTTCATTGGGGTGTGACAAGTGTCACAACATACACTGAGTGTGTATACACAGCTCTGGGATCAGGGTTGGTGAGAATGGGGAGCACCATTATAGTTAAGTTGACATCATTTTTCTCTGCATGGCCCTGCAGACCATTTTGACAGAGCAGAAGCCCATGGAGAAAGTGAAGACCTCTGAGCTTGAGCCCTACTCTATCTGAACTCAGAATCTATGTCCCTAAGTGTTAGGGAGACCGCTGAGCAGAAGACTGCCAGTTCACAATCATATATTCCTCACCATTGTTGGTATTTGCCCTTTTTCTGCCACATGAGCTGCTTGCTTTTCCCTGCTTCTAAGACGGCCTTCAAGGGTTCTCCTTCCATGATCCACATGTTTGTCTCAGAGTTGCCATACACAGGTAGACATGAGTAAATTGTAGCACATGGGGAATAGACATGATGCCCTTGAACCATAACATGAGTAAACAAATTTTTATTAATATTAAAGTCTAAATAACAACCCACATTGAGAACACCATAAAAAGGAGTTAAACAGCTCTTTTTTGTGGCACCTCCTAGGCGGTTGGCTGTGTCAAGATGAAGCTGAATGTCTCCTCCCCTGCCACCAGCAGGGGAAACTCATTGAAGTGGATGATGAACACAAGCTTCATATGTTCTGTGAGAAGCCCATGGCCACAGAAGTAGCTGCTGATGCTCTGGGTGAAGAGTGGAAGGGGTATGTGGTCCAAATCATTGGCAGGAATGAAAAAGTTTTCCCATGAAGCAAGGCATTTTGACCCATGGCAGCGTGCACCTGCTGTTGAGTAAGGGCCATTCTTGTTATAGACCAAGGAGAACGGAGAGAGGAAGCACAAGTCTGTTTGAGGATGCATCATGGAAGCCAATTTCAGTGTTCCTAATTTGGTTATTGGAAGAAAAAAAAAAAAGGAGAGGAGGATATTCCTGGATGGACAGATACTGCTGTGCCTCGTCACTTGGGACCTTAAAGAGCTAGCAGAATCTGAAAGCTTTTTAATCTCTTTAAGGAAGATGATGTCCGCCAAAAATACATGGTCAGAAAGCCATTAAACCAAGAAAAAGCCCAGGACCAAAGCACTCAAGATTCAGCATCCTGTCACTCCTCATGTCCTGCAACACAAAGGCTGTCATATTGCTGCTCTAAAGAAACAACAGACAAAGGAAAACAAGGAGAAGGCTGCAGAATGTGATGAACTTTTGGCAAGAGAATGAAGGACGCCCAAGTAAAGCGCCAGGACCAGATCGCCAAGAGACGTAGGCTGTCCTCTCAGAGCTTTTACTTGTGAGTCTGAGTCCAGTCAGAAATAAGTCTTTAAGGGTAACAAATAAATGATCATGCCCTAAAAAATTTAAACAAAATTCAAGGAGATACTAAAAATGAAAACAACAATAAAAAAAATTAGACAAAATTTAAAGAGATATTGACAGTGAAAAGAATAATAAAAAGAATTAAACAAAATGAAAGGCAATATTAACAATGAACACAACAATATAAAGAATTAAGCATAATTAAAGGCAATATTAACATTGAAAAAAGTACTAAAGAAAATTAAAGGAAATATTAACAATGAAACCATTAATAAAAAAGAAATAAACAAAATTAAAGGTGATATTAACATGAAAACAATGAGAGAACTAGGCATACTTAATGTTTATTAATACATATTAATATTGAAAAAACAAGGAAAAATAATTAAATATAATTAAAGGCAATATTAATATTAACTTTGAAAACAACAATAAAAAGTTTTAAACACAACGAAAGGAGATACTTTCTCTAAAGACGGGAAGGACAGCTGGTCCTGGGTGGAACTCGGCAGGTAATAAACAATCTCAATCTATGTCAACATCAGGCAGAGGGAAAAAGGGCTCTGGTGCACCCAGTTGCACAACAGAAACTAGAAAGAGCCGCCCAGCATCTGGAACATCTGCAGCCACTTCTAGAGGTGGCTGTGCATCAGTGGGCAGAGGCTGGTCTGAAGTTTGAAGTGGTACTGGTCCAGCTTCTGGCACGGTTGGTTCCCCAAGGGCCAGGTCTGTGTCATCTTGGGTTTTCAGAAATTCCCGGGGCTCTGCCACAGAAGTTGGTCCCACATGTAGAGTCTCCACCATCCCTAATGCATCCTGCATGGGTGCCTCTGTATTAACTTCCCTGAGGAGTCCATCATCTAAGGCAGAAAGAGATGAACCATTAGTGGAAGTGCCCTAGAAGTTTCCATGATGGGTGAGCTTCCCAGAGATGGCCTTGCTGGTTACACAAGGTCTGTTGATGTCAGAAAATCCCCAGTCCCCTCTCTCCACAACAGGACATCTCACCCGACAGGTGTCCAGCTCTGGTTCCAGGCGGGATATCTGGACAATTCCCTGGTATAACCCATCATCGAAATTACCTCAGCCTTCCTAGGAACCTACCCCAGGCCTCCTCACCCATTTTACAGTCCTGCTCCTCCAGCGCCTCCCCTTGGAGAGTGAAGTCTTTTGCAGGCTCATCGGGCCATAGATATTTCACGAGCCTCTTGGCCACGGCAAGGTTTGGAGACCTGAAGTCCTGGGGTTGTTTTGACGTCCATATTGATAGGAAGGATAACAAGGCACTGCAGGGAGGACCAGGTTGGAGGGAAGTAGAGTCAGAAGCCTGGCCTCACTTCACCAGCACAGCAGTGTCCCTTAGATGAGGAAAAGGCTGCCCAGCCCATGTGCTGCTGGGCATGGTGGTCAGGAGTGTAGAGCTGTATGGACAGGGCTCGAGACACTTTCTGTCCCTTGGAGGAGGGACTGGGCAGACTGGGCTGGGCTGTAGTGGGGATGGTTTCCCCTAGGGCTCTTTAGCTTCCGTCAATCCCTGTGCTCCTCAGGACCAAGGAGATCAATGGAGATTTATTTCTGTTTTTCTCCACCTGCACGTGAAGTCTCTGGTACCATCCCTCTAGTGGGAATCCCAAGAGCAGGGTGACTGGTAACAGCTCAGTCCTCAACCCTAGGCACCCCAGACATCCCACTGTGTAGAGGGGCTCTTACCTCCCTCGTCACCCAAGCCAACTCACTTCCTTTTTTCCTGATCCTCCATACAGTCTGGCTGCAAAGGTCCATACCTGTGGCATTTCATGAGGGTGTCACCACTAAGGCCATGTGTCCCCAACCCACCAAGGGATCTAGAAGGAGCTACATGAATCAGGTAGAGAAATAGAAGCCAGGAAGGGGATGAGGGTCCTCAGGGCTCCTTGCAATGTTCTGACTTCCATGGTTAGGGTCTGGGAAAGAGCCTCTGGTCACAGCTCTCAAGGATTGTCACACAATGGGTAACCTAAGCTTCTCCTTCTTGTTTTTTTTTTTTTTTTTTTTTTTGTGGTTGTTGTTGTTACAGGATTTCTTGGGTGGCCCCAGGGACCCTTATCTGCTTCTGTTAGTCCCATCAAACCTAGATAGTGTCTAGAAGCTTTTATACAAATGGGAAAAAGGCTCTGTTCAAAGGATAAGAAAGGATAGTGTTTGACACTTCTTGGGAAAAGTGAATGACAATCTAGTGTTGTCTCCCCTACCCCTATCTCTGGCCATGTCATCTTGAAGGTCCAGGCCCAGGACCAATGATACAATAATACTTGTTCTGTGAGAGCATACAGTCCCAGAGAAGGGTAGAGACATTCTAAAACCAAACAGGAGGCTTGAGAGCCTGACTTGTGTGTAGCCACTCACGTGTCCATAATTAAGTCCAGCATCTCCCAGGTGGTCACAAACCTATGGTAGATAGTCAATATTATACCTATAAATAGGTAATTCCCATCCTTATAGGCTTTTGGTATATGATTGATAACGTCTTGCATATAGGTTGGGCTCCGTGGATCAAATATGGGGCCGTCTTCCTGAATCCTGTCATCCTGAGGAAAGACCAAGGAAGGAAGGAGGGTTTAAATGTGAAATCTCAGAGACAATAACAACCCATTACCACACACTGAAGTGAAAAGCGAGCATAAAAGACGTTTCTCAGTGTTCTCACAGGAACACAGACCCATTCAGGAACTGCAGTGGATCAGGGGGACCAAAAAGTCTCCTGGCTGCAGGCTGGCCTGTGTTACCTCATTTTTCCTACAGGAAAATAGACAGAGGTGTGCACAAATACTTCGCAGCACACGTCGGAACCGGCCAGGAAGCTTTGGTTTTTGGCGGCGTGAGCAACCAAAACACCTGAAGCAAGAGAACATCCTTGCTCTTCTAGTGCCTCCAGAGAAGTGAGTGAGTTGAGGCTGCTGTTGATGGCTGGTTACCTGGTAACCAGGAGCCTGAGTTTCATCTGTAATAATACTAAGGAAGTGAGGTCACTTCCTGGGGCCCTCCAGTCAGCACTTCCTCCACATAGGCTTTCTCTAGGGCTGACCAGGGCTGCCATCTTCTCTCCTGCCTTTCCATGTGTACAATGGGACACAGTGGTGTCCATATGCCCATGCCACACACTGACCTGGGAAGCCTGGCTCCAGCCAGACCCTCAACTTCAAGAAGGCAGAAGAGGTTTCCCAACCATTACCTCTATACCACATGCATTCCAGGAAAAAAGTAATTTTCTCTTAGGGTCTTCTCACTGTTCAAAACCTCCTCCCTGTAGATCATTCTGGTGTTGATTTCCTAGTGTGTCATCTTTTGTATATGATCACAGATTCCCTATACCTGAGAAACCCCATACCACTGTCACCAGAGGTGAAGGAACAAAAAGGCACTGTGCCCATGTCCTCATACCCACACAAGGGCACACAGAGGACCCACTTACAAAGTGCCTAGGTACATGTCAGTATAGAAAAGGCCATGCTTAGATGGCCTTAGGGATATTTAGGTTGAGGTTAGTGTTAGGGTAACAGACAGTAGCAAACTGTATGCGTTCATGTTTAATCGTGCTTTTCAATTATAGGTAGTTATGACTCATCATGTAGGTGCTGGGAGTGGAATCCAGGTCCTCCAGGAGGGCAGGCAGTGCTCTGAACTGCTGAGCCATCTCTCAGCCTCTCTCCTAACTTTTTGATTGTTTGCTTTTTTTTTTTTTTTTTTTTTTTTGGTTTTTTCGAGACAGGGTTTCTCTGTGTAGCTTTGTGCCTTTCCTGGAACTCACTTGGTAGCCCAGGCTGGCCTCGAACTCACAGAGATCCGCCTGGCTCTGCCTCCCGAGTACTGGGATTACAGGCGTGCGCCGGCACCACCGCCCGGCATTATACTGAATGATTGTTTGCTTTTGAGACAGGGCTTCTCTGCTGTCCAGCATGGCCTCAACTCAGAGATCTGCCTGTCTCTACCTCCTGAGTTTTGGCCTTAAAAGCTACCATGTCTAGATTCCTTTCTCCTAAATTTTCACAACTTACTTCAATTACCTGAAATTTGAATCCTTCCTGATTCTATTTGGAAATCAAATGTCAGCAGCAGTAAATTTGCTGCCTTCATTTTAAATGCCCTTTTTTTGTCCTGTCCCAGTTAAGTTGTTTGTGTGAAAAATGTGCAGTTGGGTTCCAGAGGGTGCTGGGGATCAGTTCCCCTGTGGTTTTTCCTGTTTGGAAAACAGTGTCCGGCTTGCCTCTGGATACAGAGTAACCATTCCTTGACCCCTGCTGTTAGAGGTGCATATAAGCCCATGTTGGTATGAATAAAGAGAGCTGCTTCCCTGAAGAACTGAAACTGGGTGTCTAGAGTGCTGTTTAACCTCAGTGTCCTTCATCAGATTTCGTGCTCCAGCTGCGCGTGTCGTGGCAAGTGGAGGTCCCACTGAGATCTGGAAAGGGGTAAGCGAACGAAGCTCACCCTAAAAGGAGGGGTAGAGGTCTGGAACATTGGTACGTACCATGGGTAATTCTACTGCAAAAGCTCAGTTGGCCACTGAGGAACAGGAATTAAGTCAAGTAAGCAAGGAACAGGAATTAAGTCTAGCACCGCACTCACATTTGCGGACACCATAGCTGAAGCAAGTCCTTGGTTTCTGACGGGAGGAGGTTTGACAGATAAATTTCCTACAGCTCTCTATGGAGAGTTGTGAAAGATGCTCTTCTGACTGATAAAGTGAAAGTGAAAGAGCAACTTTCAGAGTGTGAGCAAGCATTTGCTAACGCTCAGGAGGCCGAGATGAATGAATCTTTGAAAGGGGAAAAGGAAGAGGTCGAGGTCCCCTGTAAAGAGTGTATAAGGATATTTGTGAAAGATTTAATGGATGAGGAAGAAGACGATGATCTTGCCTCTGTCTCAGATTTAGTAGAGGAGGAAGAGCAGCTAGAAAAAGAGATAGAGGAACTACAACAGAAGTTGTGTCGTGCAAAAATGAAAGCACAGTCAGCACCTTCTATGCCTCTGTTGTCTCGGCCCCTGCCAAGAAATCCTCATTGGATAGGGGAGGAAAAAGAATCAGAGGACAGATATAGGCAAAAAAAGGGGGTGATGTGGCATGAAACATATCCAGTAACTGAAACTCAGAATCAAGCTGGACAGGTGGTCCGGGAGCATGTTCTTTTAACTTTCAAAGAGATGAAGCAGTTGAAGGAGGCAGTGAGCAGTTATGGACCACAGGCTCCATTCACTGTGACTCTGTTTGAATCATTTTCCGCTAATCATTTGATGCCAAGTGATTGGCAGCGATTGTGCCGAGCTGTGTTATCTGGGGATGATTATTTACTATGGAAAAGTGAAAATCATGAGAAATGCTTAGAACTGGCTTACATAAATGCTCGAGCTGGACAACCCCAGAGAAATTATGACATGCTCACGGGATCAAGACAGTATGCTAACCTTCAACAACAGATTTTATATGATCTCGGTACCTATGCTCAAATAGCTGCTGCCGCAGTGCAAGCCTGGAAATCACTACCTAATGTAGCTGCAGGAGAACAGATATCAAAAGTGCTGCAGGGCCCTTCTGAGCCATATGCTGACTTTGTCTCACGCTTGTTACAACTAGCTGGAAAGATATTTGGGGACTCTGATCAGGCTATGCCCGTTATTAAGCAGTTGGCTTACAGTCCTAGTATGTGTCAAATGTATGTTGCAGAAGCCTTATCTCCCATAAGGAACAAATATCCAGAGACATATATCATACATTATGTGGATGATATTTTACTGGCTGCACGCACACAAGAACAAGTGCTGCAAACCTATGCAGATTTACAACAAGCACTTGCCAGTACTGGACTAGTTATAGCACCTGAAAAGGTGCAACAGAAAATGCCATATCAGTATCTTGGTTATACTATTCAGCAAGTAGGTATTGCTCCTCAAAAGTTACAATTTAAAATTTCAGAATTACAAACCTTGCATCAATGGCAGCAATTTTTAGGAGAAATTCAATGGCTTAGACCTACATTTCAGATAACTACTGGAGATCTAAAGCCTCTTTATGATATTCTTAAAGGAGATTCTTCACCTACATCATTATGGGAATTAACCCCAGAAGCAAAAGCAGCATTGGCTCAAGTAGAACAGGCTTTATTAGATTTACATGTTCAGCAGATAGATTATGGCCGGCCTTTACAATTACTAGTCTTGCCTTCCAAATTTTCTCCCACTGGAGTGTTTTGGCAGACTGGGCCTATTTATTGGGTTCATCTGTCTGCTTCACCTACTAAGGTATTGAATCCTTATTATGAATTGGTTATTCAACTATTGTGGAAAGCTAAGGAACTCAGTTTGACTACCTTTGGAAAGATGTTTGACAATCTTGTATTGCCTTATGTACAGGAAATGTTAGACACTTTGCAAAAGGAACATGAATCTTGGTGTTTGTTTCTCTGTACCTTTTGTGGCCAGACAGATAATCATTATCCTAAGCATAAACTTATTGAAAGTTTTAAGGTTTGTTCATTTATTTTTCCCAGGGTAGTAAAACAAAGCCCTCTTAATAATGCAAGGACTGTCTTTATGGATGCCTCTGGGAATGGATATGCAGTGATGGTTAGTGAGAACATTACTGGACGAATATCTACTTCCAATATGTCTGCTCAGCAAGCAGAGTTGTTTGCCTTACAGCTAGCTCTTGAAATGTTTCCTACAGACGACCTTAATATCTATACTGATAGCTATTATGTAGCTAAGGCCATTGTGGTATAGAAACTGCCCCATACATAGGCCGACACTCTGCTGTGCAAAGCCAACTTCAACAAGTTCAACTATTAATCTGGGCAAGGAAGCATCCTGTGTTTGTTGGGCATCTTAGAGGACATACAGAGTTGCCTGGTCCACTAGCTGAAGGCAATAAAGTGGCAGATCATTATACTCGATGGGAGGTACAATTGGGTGCCATGCCATGAATGTTCAATTGTTTCCCCGCTGTTACTGCCTATGATAATGCTCTACAATTGCATCGTAAATTTCATGTTAATGCTCAGACCTTGCAACATCGTACTAGTTGTTCTAGACTTGAGGCTTTATGTGCACCATTTATTCATGTGCCTTCTCTGGGTGTCAACCCTCGAGGACTTATCTCAAATGAGATTTGGCAGACTGATGTTACTCATATTTCTAGCTTTGGACCATTGGCCTATGTGCATGTGTCAATGGATACCTTTTCTCACTTAATATTTGCCTCTCTGCATAAAGGAGAACGTGCTCAAGATGTTAAAAAACATCTAATTTCAGCTTTTTCCTATGTGGGGGTTCCTTAGCATATAAAAACAGATAATGGTCCTGTGTATACCAGTGCCAGCTTCACAGGATTTTGTAAACATTGGAATATTATTCATAAGACTGGCATTCCTTATAACCCCCAGGGGCAAGCCATAGTGGAAAGGGCTCATCAACATCTTAAAACCGATTTGCAAAAAATAAAAGAGGGTGAGATGTATAGGGATATACAAGGACCTCAAGCTTTACTTTCCATTACACTTTTTACTTTAAATTTTTTGCTTGTTGATAGCAAGGGAGTTTCAGCAGCTCAGAGGCATTTTGGTGGCCCCTCTGTCTCTGATGCTAAGGTGCGATGGAAGGATTTAGCCACCCGTACCTGGCAGCCTCCTGCACCTATGTTGGCCAGAGTGAGGGGAGCTGTGTGTGTTTATCCTTCAGGTGCTGAAAAGCCCATTTGGCTCCCAGAAAGGTGTATATGCCTGGCAGAAGAGATTGATAAAAATGCATCTGTGGATACTGTGGCTGATGATGATGCCCATGATGATGCCTCAGGGAGAAGCTGAGCCGTTATGGAGTTTAGTAAGAAATCCGCCTGTGTTACTGCCTGTGAGTATTGATAGCCCTGCTTTTTCCTGCTGTATTTTCTTCTAATTGGACAATTGGTACTGCTGCCAGCAATGTAAAACTCCAAGACAGCTGGCAAGAATAATACCAGTGATATCTCCTTGAATCTGAAAGGCAGATTTCATGATTGCCTAGTCCTGAGTAATACTTCTTTGGCAGACTTTGTAGGTAATTCCAGCATGTCTCGTGTTGTGGGTCTCCCAAGTGCTCCTTTCCCTTTTGTTGTTTGGAATGGTGATGTGGGAGGGGAGGGACTACTGAACTGTTCAGTTCTAAATTGTAGCTTGAATAATTGCTGGAGTGCAAATTGGTCCCATGCAGTGATTGTGAGAATACCTGCATTTGCAGTGATGCCTCTGGAGAGTCCTTCTGATCAGTTTCCGCTGCAACTGAAGAGGACAAGAAGAGACTTTGGCATTCCTGCCCCAATTGTTGCGGCTGTGGCTGCATCTGCTGTTGCTGCTACAGCTGCTGGGCTTGCATTATCTCAGACTGTTCAACAGGCTGCCGTTATCAACACATTATCTGAGAGGGTGGCTGGTGCCTTGGACACTCAGCAAACATTGAATGGACAATTACACTTTGGAATTCTGATGCTTAATCAGCAAGCAGCACTGTTACAAGAACAAATAGATATGTTGTGGATACGCCAACATATGTTACATGCTTATGGAATGTCAGAAGTTTGTATAACCCCTCATGCAGCTTTTAATGCATTGGCCAAGGTTGCAGAATTGAATGCTTATTTGCGAGGGCCTTGGAATGGAACATTTTTGAACTATACAATTCAGTTAGCACATGCTATTGTAAGGATTGATGAAACTAGAGTTGTTCCTGTAAATGAGCAGACCTGGTGGTCATTAATGTCTAATGCTGTTGGGTGGATTACTAGGTGGGCAGGGTCTGTTTCCCTCTTATTAATCTGTGCAGGTGGTATGGGAATTGGGTTATTTCTGCTATGCCAATGGCAACGCCAGTTCACTCGACACCGACAGCAAGCCCTTCTGGCCACGTCACCCTCTGAATCTGCACAAGTGTGGTTACAGATAGTACCCAGAGACGGGCAACTCCTGTGGTCCTCATGCGACCTAAGGCAGGGGCCATAAGGGCAGCCCCCTATGACGGGTAAGTTTGGGGATTGCAACAGGTGACCTAAGGCAGGGGCTATCTGATCTTCCACAGGCTGTTCTAGCTGATGTGTTCCTTTTGAAAATAAAAAGGGAGGACATGTCGGCAGCAGTAAGTTTGCTGCCTTCATTTTAAATGCCCTTTTTTTTGTCCTGTCCCAGTTAAGTTGTTTGTGTGAAAAATGTGCAGTTGGGTTCCAGAGGGTGCTGGGGATCAGTTCCCCTGTGGTTTTTCCTGTTTGGAAAACAGTGTCCGGCTTGCCTCTGGATACAGAGTAACCATTCCTTGACCCCTGCTGTTGGAGGGGTATATAAGCCCATGTTGGTATGAATAAAGAGAGCTGCTTCCCTGACGAACTGAAACTGGGTGTCTAGAGTGCTGTCTAATCTCGGGGTCCCTCGCCAGATTTCGTGCTCCAGCTGCGCGGGTCGCAGTAATCAAACTCTGGATACTGTCGAAATCAGGAGGTGGGGACCCCATCCACTTTTAAAAGTTTTTTTTTAAATAATACCTACCATTGAAGGTACATGATATCTACAACCAAAAATATAAGAAAAAATTAAGGTTTTAGAAAACAGAAAATTTCTCATGCTTTTGGATTGACATGAATAAAATAAACTGTCTGTTTTGTCAAAATCTATCTAGTGATCTTGGTAATACCTATGAAAATTCCAATGATCTTCTTCACAAAGCAAGAGGAAAAAATCTACAATGCATATGATGGCTAAAAAGACTCTAGGAAAAAAATAATCCAAAGCAGGAAAAAACACTGCAGGTTATCAGAACATTTGATCTCAAGACTTGGTTCTAAGTGGCAGGAACAGCATGGTACTATCAGAAAACAGAAGAGTAGACCAGTAGAATAGACAGAGGACACAGAAATGAAGCCACACAGCTAGAACCACCCTGGTCTTTAACAAGATTTTTGTTTTTTATTTATATGTCTGTGTCCAGGTGTATGGCAGTGAATGGGAGTGCCCTTGGAGGACAGAAGAGGACTTTGGATCCCCTGGAGCTGGAGCTACTTACTGGTGGTTGTGAGTTGACAGATTGGATACTGGGAAGCAAACCTGTATCCTATGTCAGTGCAGAAAGTTCTCCTAACCATTGAGCCATCCTTCCAGGCCCCAACATACTTTGGACAAAGATGCCAAAAACATACATTGAGGAAAATGATATTTTTTGAATAAGTAGTTTTGGATATTCACACATAGAGGATAAAATTAGATTCTCATCTCTCCTCCAACCAAAAGTGCAGTTCAGATTAGACAAAGACCCTAAGGTGAGACCTGAAACCACTAGAGAAAAAGCTACAGAAAACAGCTCAATATATGGGCATATGCAAGAACATTCTGAGAAGAAATCCAGTACACAATATATTCCAAGAACTCAACAAATAGGCCTCCAAAAATTAAAAATCATGCTCCATTAGCAAGGAAGCAATCCCCAGCATAAAGAGACAGCCTGGCAAATGGGAGAAGATCAGTCCGCAGATTAATATCTAGGCTCTGTAATGAATTTCAAAACTTGAATATCAAAAAATCTTCCAATTAATAAATGGACAAGTAAATTGAAGAAATACAACTATAATTTACAAAAACTCCATAAACATTTGAAAAAAAAGGGCAAATACCACAATCCACTGGAAATATAAATTAAAATTGTGTGGTGATACTATCTCATTATAGTCAGAACTGTCATATTAAGGAAACAAAAGCTTCCAGGGAGGAGGTGGAAGTGAGCTCTTATACTCTGCTGGTCAGAATGGGAACTGGTGCAGCTGCCATGGGAATCAATATGGGGGCTGTTGGTGACTTCCCAAATTCTTTGACAAAATATCTGAGAAAGGAATTTGAGGCAGGATGGTATATTTATTTGGGCTCCTGTTGAATGGTTTAGTCCATCCTGGTGGGGAAGGAGTGGTGCAGGTGTCTGAAGTGGCTGATCCCATTGTCTCTTTGGTCAGAAAGCAGATGAATCCTGTTGCTCAGCATCCACTTCACTTCGCTTTTGAAGCAGTCTGGAACCCTAGCTCATGAGATGGTGCTGCCCAGACTCAGCGTGGGTCTCCCCTGCTCAGTTTACCCTCTCTGGAGACAGCCTCACATACACACCCAGAGGTGTGGCTCCCAGGTGATTACAAATGTAGCCAGAGGGAGAGGAAGATCAATCATCACAGGAGGTTAACAATAACAAAACACTAAAGCTGTCATACTGTCCAGCGAAGCCACTCCAGGGTCTATACAAAATGAATCTAAGTCACATTGTCACAATGCATACGTCCACACCCCCGTTCAGTGCGCCCACACTGCTGCACTGTTCACAGCACTGTGGAACAAAAGATGTCACACCTAACAATGGGATACCTGCTGAGGAAAGCTGCAAACAGGGAGTGGAAGCAGCCCAAGAGAAAGAAGTATGTTGCAGTCAACAAAGCTAAAAGCAGTTAAGAGATCTGAAGAGCATTTTGACATGGGACACGGAGATAGAGAGTTTGGAAGTTTGCCCATCTGGTTTTTGGTCTTGCTTTTGTCCGGTGTTTCCTCACTCTACCACCTTCCCTACATTTTGGTATGCTAATGTATATCCTATGGCATTATGTGTTTTAATTATGTAATCTATTCTTTGATGTTGATTTTGTAGGGGATTACTGTTAGGAGATTGCATGAACCTCAGAAGGGTGAATCTTGGACTTGGAAACATTGTTGATATTGTGATAGACTATGGGAACTTTTGAAGTTGGTCTAAATGCATTTTGTATTATGATATTTTTACAAGCTTTTGGGGGCCAGAGAGTGGACCTCCGTAGTTTGAATGTAATTGGCCCCCATAAGCTCCTAGGGAGTGGCACTATTAGGAGGTGTAGTTTTGGTGGAATAAGTATGACCTTGTTGGAGGAAGTGTGTCACTGTGGAGTTGGGCTTTGGTCTCATATATGCTCAATCCATGCAAGTGAGACAGACCACTTCCTGTTGCCTGCACAAGATGCTGAACTATCAGCTACCTCTCCAACACCATGTCTGCCTACATGCCACCAATCTCCCCATGATGATTAACTCTGAAACTGTAAGCCACCCAATTAAATGTTTTCCTTTATAAGAGTCATCATGGTCGTGGTGTTTCTTCACAGCAATAAAAACTCTACGACAATATGTAATATATATGTATACACAACTTGTGGAATACATTTTTGTTGTGTGTGTATATACAGTTTTCAGGGCTGACCACTCTGCATTAGACATTGAATAAGGGGTTCAACCCTGGGAGAAACTAATTCTCCTCTCAGCAGTCATTAGGTGCCTGTAGTCCTTTGTCTAGGGGTGTTCTACATCAACATGTCCGTTGATACTGCTGTTGTCCTGGTCTTGTTTATAGAGTCATTTTTAGGAGAAACTGTTGCAGAGCAAACTTCCTGGTATTTTAGCTTTCACAAGCTCGCTTCCATATTGGTACCTGTTCAGAGACACAGCTGTGATGTAGATGTATCCGTTGGTACTGGTCTCCCCTTGACCCACTGGTTTATTTCCGCATTGTGTCCAGTTGTGGTTTCTGTGATGGTCTCCACATGTTTTGTAAAGAGAAGAGTCTTAAATGAGGGATAGTAGCTTCACTTATCTGTGGATATAAGGATAAGATTTCAAGTGTAGTAAGGAATTATGCTAGTCTAGAAAAGTTGTGCTGGTAGATTCTTTTCTAAGGTCCATGACCTCACTAGCTCTGGGAAGCTACTCTGAGTAATAACAGCTTATGAAAGAATTTATATTGACTTACAGTTTTATCTTCAAAAGCAAAAATAAAGCAGAGAGGATGAGCTGGAAGTGAAGCAAGGCCATTCGTGCTCAAAGTTCATCCTTTGTTAGGTACATCCTCCAACAAGGTTCTACCTTTTACAGTTTCCCTAAACAGTGTCACCAAATGGGGACCAAGTGTTCAACTATGGGAGCCTGTGGGGGACGTTCGTGAGACCAGCCTGATTTCATAGTGTCTGTACTAGTTTATGCCTCCACCCACAGCGCATAAGAGTGTTTCTTTCTGTACATCCACATCACTATTGCTTGTCACTTGTATTCCTGATCATAGCCATTCTGCCTGGAGTGAGATGGAATCCTGAAGTAGTTTTCATCTGTGTTTCCTTCATAGCCAAGGACATTGAATACTTTTCAAACTGTTTACTGGCTGATTGGGATGCACAACTTTAATCCCTGCACATGGAAGCCAGGGGAAAGTGGGTATGTGTGAGTTGCAGGCCAAGCCTGGTCTGCACGTGGTGAGTGCCAGGACAGTCAAGAAGTACGTAGAGAGACCATATCTCAAAAAAAAAAAAAAAAAAAAAAAAAAGAGTTTACTAGCCATTCTGAGATTATAAAATCAGGAGCCTATGTTAAAAAAAGAAGCTGTAACCTTAACAGTAAAATATGGTTGGAGTGCAGAATGTTCTTTTCCCCAGGTAGCTTTGTAGAAAAAAAATGTATAAACCATAAGTGAATGCACTTGAAAGCAAGGACATGAAAGGGAACGGCTTGGCATGTACACATTACCTCTACAGAAAAGGAAAAGGCCTGGGTGGGATACTCTTGGCTCTGTTCATATGACCAAAGATGATAAGACATACCACCAGCTGAATTTCCTCAGTGTCCTTCTATTTGCTTAGGTTAACTGTAAAAGTCACCTCACATTTCTCTTGTTTTAAGAATAAAAGTGGGAAGTGCTTTGTTCACACCACTCTTAAGTCTGGAGTCCACTGGTAATCCCTTATAGATCTTTTCACAGACCTTTTATTGTGAAGAGATTTAGCCTCCCTGGCCAGGGAAGGTAAACAATATAACATTTCTCCTTTCCTTTTCTCCCTCAGAACCCTTCCAATATAACAATCCCTGCTCTCCACCAAATTCATGGCTTCTTTTTTCGTTAACTATTATTGTATGCAAATATGTACATACATATATACATGCATATTTCTAAATATAACCTCTTCAGTCCCTGTTACTTGTATGGATGTTTTCAGGGCTGATTATTTGGTACTGGACAAGCGACTGGTGTGCTCTCATGCTCCCAGCTTTCCTCAGTTACCTGGAGTTTTTTATGTGGGGTTGAAGCCTCATGGGCTCTTCTCTGCCCATGTTCTCTGCCCATGTTCTCAGTCTCATCCATTGGGACTGACCTCTACAACTCTGCATATTGATTGATTGTGTTTTTCTGTAGTGGTCTCCGTACATTGCAAAGAAAAGTTGCCTTGATGAGCAGTGAGGACCACAATTATCTGTGGGCATAAGGACAAATGTTTAGAGATTGTTGTTAGGGATGATGCTGGTTTAGCAAATTAGTGGCTGTAAATTCTCTACCAGTAACCATGACCTCACTAGCACTGAATAGTTAGGTTTGTTTCCTGTATCAAGCATGGTTGCCCTCTTGTTGAGCAGGTCTTAAGTCCAATGAGTCCAATTTAGTCCAAGGTACACACACATGCCACAACTGCACCCGGGTTGTCATGCCATGCTGGTTGATGCGGTTCACAGGTGTCAGAGCTGGGAAGGACTGTGAGTTGTCTCCCATCTCTGGAATCTCGCATGGTGCTTTCTGGTACCAGGAAGTCTAATCCAAAGGGAACAGAAATGCAGGTCAGTTCTTGCTCTGGGTACCACAGCCATTTTATATCCTGGGTTAAACAACAGTATCCTCTTTTGGAAACAGTGCCTTTTTAGCTGTTTCCTAGGGCACAGTGCTTTTCATCCCAGTGCTGCTTTGCTGGTCTCCTTTCTCCTGCTACAAAGTAGAGAGAAGAGGGATGGAAAACAGGGAGTTTGGAGGACACTGTGAGACATACGTGCTTGGGTCTGTGGGAAAATCTCACCTCTGGAGCCAGCTTCAGTGAGTTTACATAGCACATGACAATTTCCTAACAAAAGGTATTCATTCCACTGTAAAACTGAAGAAAATACCTTTTTCTGAAGAACTAGAGAAGCGAGAGAGAAGGAATCCAGTTGCTTGCTGTGCTGTGTATTGAGAATGAGGACAAAAAGGAGGTAAGGATTTTTGCCCCACCAGAGGATTATCAGGGACAAAACTTGACTTTGAATTGTAAACCTCTGATATCTTCATATTTTGTAAGATCATGCCACACAGCTTCCAGAAGCCACGATCAAAGAGGATCAAGCCAACAAAACTATCTGCCTTTACCCCTGGGTAACTTGAGATACTCTCTGGCTATACTTGGGGTGAGGGCCAAACTGCTTGAAGGCCTGTACCTGCAATTAGTGTGTGTCTACACCTGGGAGAAGACAGCCTGAAAAACTGGAGGAATAAATAAATGCCTTTTCACCTACAAACAAGCAGCACTATGATTGATACTCCTTATTCCATCGTCCAGTTTATGTTTGGGCCAGGATTAACTATTGAAAAATATCAGGCCTTTTTTTTTTTTTTTTTTTTTAATGGCTTAGGTCAGTCTAGATGTTATCTGTTACCACTCTATGAGGCAACAACAAACATCTATATTGGAATATCTTCCATCTCTTCTTTGCCTGCCTCTCCAGAGAGTCCTCTGAGATTTTCCTCTTTTCTTCCTTCCATCCCCTTGTGAACAACCACTAGGAAAGGGAAGGCTGCTATACTCTGGCAGAACTCTTAGATCCCTGTATCCTGCCCTCTCTCCTTAGGGACCACACTGAAGGGAGCCTATAGACACCAGTCACTCTTGACTTTCCACACTGTGACCTTGATGAATCCTTTCAGATGAATGCTGGTGTGCAATTTGCTTTCTCCTTTTCATGCAGACATGTCCTCTAATCCACGGAATAACGCCACCCACATTTACCGTGGGTTTCCCCATCTCAATTAATTTAATCTAGAGAAATCTCACGGACAAGCCTAAAGGCTGGTCTCCTACATGATTCCAGAGCCTTTCAAATTAACAATCTTAAGAAGCACAAGAATTATCTCAGCCAATTAATTAATTTTTAGAAGGACAGAGTCAACATGTCAGCATTTTGCAACTCTGATAAACTAATGGATCCAGATATACATTCCCAATTACTATTCACGACGCAACAAATTTTGTACATCTGACAGAATTACATCACCTAGGAACTACTTGTTCCACATATGCCCACTAGTTGGGATACTCAAACTTACAAACAACATCTTAAAAAATTAGGAAACAAAGTGATCAACGAATACCTGTGTTCAAACGCCTCACTCCACCCAGGGCAGAGCTCTGAGGCTCCTGGTGCTGCAGGCAAAGGCCAGAGACCAGCTCACAGGGAACTAACTTCCTCCAGGAGGCTGAGGAGGAAGAGGAAGTGCCTCTTCCATGTAACCTTGGAAACCGGGGGAGGCATTCTGGGGAGGCTTTCCCTTAGCACCACCCTTAATCTGCTCTGGCAGCCTCAGAGGCGGAGCAACCCAGACTCCTGCATAGCAGTGGTGACGGTGGTAGGGGCAGGGAGCTAACGGTGGAGTCGCTCTGCCCCTTTGGTCTGCATCACTCAAGGAGGGGGAGGGAACGGCCATCACGCTGTCCTGGCTTCCGCGGCTCAGTGCCAGCCGCTGCGCTCAGCGTAGAGCCCGGTGCTGGCACGTGCCAGGGCGACGGTCCCTGGTTCTTGATCCTGAAGGGGCTCTTCCTTGTCACAAGCTCTTTTGGCTGAATTCTTGTGACGATTTTGTTTTGCACGGTCCTCTTCAAGATGGGGTGGCTGCGGCACCCTCCGGGACCAGAAAATCCAAGGTGAGGAGAGCATTCCACTGCCAGGTTCCCTGTAGCTCGGAAGGGTAATCAATTGGAAAATTCGGGCATGGGGAGAAGGATTTCTTCTTTAAAAGAAGCACTCTTCCTTTCCTCAGGGATTTCCATTTCAATTTATAATCACCCATTGATTTCCTGGTGTTTTTTTTTTTTTTTTTAATTTCCTGATGTACAAGCAGTTTGTTTCCTTCCTGCTCCTTGTTATCACTATCCCGAGAGATCTTGCTGTATTTCAGACATTTACACAGTGACGCGATGAAGAGGACCTGATAAAGGGAAGAGTCAAGGAGTTATATCGTGTTGACTCAGCTCCATAGTCAAAGGAGGGTTGAATAAGGTCCTTCTTACAGCCCTGTGAAATGTTTAATGCTCAATGATTCTGAAAGGTAGTTGTTTATTACCAAAATGTTTCATTTGCTTACTGAGTTCCAGGCATTTGCCTAAGCTCCCGATTCTGTCACTTAAGCTTCTTCGTGAGCTAAGTTCCTTCATTATCTTATTCTACAGGTGAGGAAACGGAAGGCACAAGGATTAAGTAGTCTTCAGAGTTAGTAAAGCCTAAGATTTTAGATAAAGCCTGAATGTTCCTCCATTCATGTGCGACTGTAGTTATGTTTGTTTTCATGTGCACATGGATGACTTTTCAGCTTCCAACAGAATGAGTTTTACAGCTCTACAAATCTCTAGGTCCAACACCCACTCGTACACTTAGAGAACTTAATGGTTTCTGTAAGAGTTTTATGCTGGGGTTTTTGTTTGCTTTTTGATTCTTCTGATTACTTAAAGTTGTTGAAGTTATACTTGTTAATTTTAGAAGTATGGTTGCCTTGAATGTTGAGCGTGTTTTTGTTTTAGGCAGATGTTGTGTTTCTTTTGGGGGACACACTGGATGCATGGGTTACAGAAGTCGATCATATGACAACTGCTTCAGCTGGAGACGTTGCCCGGAGAAGATCTCATCACATTTGCCAAGAAGCAAATGATGCTACTACAGAGAGTAAAGCAAGGTGCACAGGTACGAGGTTTGATATTACAGTGTTTTGTTTTGTTTTCTTTTGTTTTCATTACCTAACATGAAATCTAGAATGTGAGCTTGAGAGCAAGCATTACTTCTCCATGATCTCTGCTTCAGTTCCTGCCTCCAGGTTCCACACAAGTTTTACCCTGACTTCCCTCAATGATAGACTGACCTGGAAGTGCAAGATAAAATAAAACTTTTATTTCCCATGTTGCTCTTGGTCAGAAAAAGGAACTAGAATAGATAGTTAATCTTCATGCCAAATTTGTCTGGATTTGAAATCACCTAGGAGACACACACCTCTGGATGTATGTTTTGGAGAGTAGGCTGGGCTCACATTCAGTTTCCTTTCTTATAGAGCCCATGCCACCTGCCTAAGGGTGGTACCACCCACAGTGTTGGCAAGGCCCTCCTCCATCAATTAGCAATCAAGCAAATGCCCTACAGACATGCCCACAGGCCAATCAGATGGAGGCCACTCTTTAGTTGAGGTTTCCTCTCCCCAGCCTTGTCAAGAGTCTCCTGTTGTTTACAGCTGCAGATGACAGGCTAGCTTCATGGGATTCCCCTGCCTCTGTTTCCCATCCTGACAACAGAGTGCTACCACATCCAGCTTTACACAGGTTCTGGGGATCTGAACTCAGGTCCTCATGCTTGTGTGCCAAGTACTTTACCCACTAAACCAGCTCCTTGGCCCACATTTTAAAAAAATGGTACTAGAGGTAGAACCCAGGGCTTTGAGCAAGTTCTACAAGCATTGTGCTCTTGAGCTGTATGCTCACCCCTCTTTTTATCTTGTATTTAAGACAAGGTCTCACTAAGTTCCCAGGCTATCCTTGAATTCACACTGTTGTTGTCTTGGTCACTTTTCTGTGGCTGTGATAAAACAGCATGACCAGGGAAAGACATAGAATGAAGGGTTGATTTAAGTTTATGGTTCTAGAGAAATAAACACCCATGATGATGGAGCTGAGTGACAGATGACAGGCACAGAGGCTAGAGCTGGAGCTGAGGGTTCACATCTCACAGCACAAGCTGAAAGCAGAGAGAGCGACTTGAGCTATTGATTCCCTTACCTCTGCTTCCTGAAGAGCTGGGATTGTAGACCAGCAGCAGCACTGGGCACAGCCCTATGCCACAGATTGTCTGTTCTTCCAACTGTGACAGACACTTGGTTTCTTTCCAGTCCGGGACTGTTTCCCCTCTGCTAGGTGCCAACCTCACCTTCCCTCTTCTGACTGCAGAAGCTGTCTCCAGACATTACAAGATGTTCCACAGGTGTCAGATTACCTTTTTTGGAAGCTACTGGTTTAATCCCCAAGCCCTGTGCCTCACACCACTTCCTTGCTCTCTTGTGATTGTGAGCTCTCTGCTTCCTGTATTGGCTGCCATGTCTTCCTGTTGCATGCATTCTTATCTGTCTGGAAACATAAGCCCAAGGAAAATCCTCCTTTCATAAACTGCCTTGGTCACAATGTTTTAACATCATGGGGATAGGAAAGTAACTAATACAGAAGTTAATATCAGGGATGAAGTATTGCTGTTGAAAAGCCTGGCCATGTTGTTTTTGTTTTTGTTTTAGAGGAATGTGAAGACTTTAGGACTTTGGACTAGAAAAGTGGTTGGACACTGTAAGTAGAGATTAAAGGGTCATTCTAATAGGATCCTAAAGGCAGTAGTGCTGAGAGCCATGTGGACTAGGGAGACACAGCTCAAGGGGTTTCACAGGGGAATGATGTCAGCAAACAGACTGGAGGCCATTCATGGGATACTTTGGCAAAGAATCTGACTGCCTTCTGCCCGTGACCTGAGAACCTACTTGTGGCTAAATTTAAAAAGAAAAAAAAATGTTGCAAACTTAGCATCCCATCCCAGGTATGTGCTGGAACAGAGGCTGTGATTGTTAAGATTAGTGACCTTAATGATCTGACCATAACAAATGGAAGAGTTCTCCCAGGCCAGAACCCCACACAGCACTTCTGATTTGTAAAAGGAAAAGGCCGAAAGCATTTTCTGCTCCTAGAAAGCAACTACAAACGAAAGCTGCTGCCAGTGTGGTTCAGGGAGATGAGGGTCCAACCCAAGCTGGATGCAGAATTTGGCAGTGCCACCTCCTTGGCGCTGGCTTCAGCATGAAGGATGCAAGAGTAAAGGGGTCATAGATTCGTGCTCTGTGGTTTCAGAGAACGGAGGCCAGACAGCATGTGGCAGGGGAGTCCCCACATGATGGCCCTGAAATGTCAGGACGGCCATCGTGTGAAGTGAAAGATATTGGAGGTATCAGAGCTATGGGATATCTGCCAAAGAGAGCTTCATAAAGAGGGTGGAAACAGCCTGTGAAGTGAAAGATAAAGAAGTATCAGAACTATGGGATATCTGCCAAAGAGAGCTTTACAAAGAGGGTGGAAACAGCCTGAGAAAGAGGTATTAAGCAAAATATCCCCAGGTAGTGGGTAACTCCACCCATGCACTAAGCCTAATCAAACCGAATTTAAGTCCAGGTTTTAAAATGAGCAAAGCATTCTCCGGTGGTCTCAGGGGAAGAGGGGAAACCACCAGACAAGTTTATGGGCCGGACCTTAACTACCCTGTAGGAATGGTCTTGAGTAGCTCTAGGGAAGGAGCCGACCCTTGTCAGCATTACACCTGGAAAGCACACAAGACTGGACATGACCCTAATGGCTTGCTTCCAAAGCAGCAGGCATCTGCCACCAAGATGAAGATGTGTTATTGCCTCATGAGGTAAAATGGATAGACAGAGTTAGGAAGCTTCTCCGACGGTGTCTAATTTCTTTATGAAAAGTCTTGCGGGCCGCAAGAATATATCATAGAGATTCAGCTGTGTATTAAAGCTGAACTTTGACCAGCCAAGGGTCTGTCAAAAGGCAAAGCCATTTATTATGAATATTTGGTGTTACCCAGCCTTTAATATTTCAGCTGTCTTCTGCTATGAAATCCTTGTGTGCCCAGACCTATTGGTAAACAGTTCAGCTCCCCAGACCTGCTGAACCTAAGTTACTAACTGCCCTGCTGACAAGCTGGCAGAGACATGTAGCTTTGTTTCCTGTGCTAGTGAAGCTCAGGCCATCCCCTGGCCTTGAGGCCTGCTGGTTCTCCAGAGCACTTTGACTGAGAACAAAAGAGCTTTTTACATATCAAGGTGGGAGATAAAACAACATTCCTGAGGAGGCAGGCAATGAGGTGCCCAGGGAAAGAAAAGGCAGGTATATTCTGTAGACAGGGACAGAACCGCATGGCGAGAGAGAAGAGAGGATGACAGAGGTTCCATAAAGGGTAAGCAGATCTCGAGTAGAGTTTTCTGAGTGCCAGGAGTAGAGAGTAGCAGAAATGGAGAAAGAGGACACAGAGGACGATGATGAGGCTGAGAGAATTGACATTAGTCGTTAGCAGGACTATGAGCTAGGGACCTGGATGGAACTGCAGTTATGGAGACAGGATTTCACTTCCAGAGAAATAAAGTAGATGGATATAGATATGTCTAGAGTTATTCCTCCTGCCTTGAATGCCTGGTGGAGCTATAGCTGAATTGATAGAATTTTGTCTTAGAGGAATAAAGTTAATACACATGAGAACATAGTGTATGTAGATTTTTTTTCCCTCATATCCCATGCCAGATGTAGCTAACCCCCGGGAACCCTGGGTACTCCATAGGTTTTTTTTTTTTTTTTTTTTTTTTTTTTGGTTTCTTTTTTTTTTTTTTTTTGGTTTTTCGAGACAGGGTTTCTCTGTGTAGCTTTGCGCCTATTTCCTGGAACTCACTTGGTAGCCCAGGCTGGCCTCGAACTCATAGAAATCCACCTGGCTCTGCCTCCCAAGTGCTGGGATTAAAGGCGTGCGCCACCACCGCTCGCCACTCCATAGGTATTAAAGGCACACATGGGAACCTGAAGATGTGCAGATGAACTAGGGTTGAAACTCCACTGAATTCTCATACATTTTCAAGAGGTCCCATTTATTAATTTAGTATTTATTTATTTATTATTATTAATTGTTGTTCTCAGTGTCTGTGCTACTGGTGTTATATTTAGGAAGTGATCTCCTGTGCCAATGCGTTCAAGAGTACTTCCTACTTTCTCTTCTAAAGGGATGGCTTTTAAGAGAGCTTGCTGCTCTTGCAGAGGACCCAGGTTCAAATCCCAGCACCCACACAGTGATCAGAACTATAACCTGTAACTCCAAGTCCAGGGGATCCAAAGCCTTCTTCTGACCTACATGAGTACTGCATGAATGTAGTGCATATCTATACATGCAAGTAAACTCTCTTTTAAAGGGGTGTGTGTGTGTGTGTGTGTGTGTGTGTGTGTGTTCCATACCTGTAATCTCAGCATTCAAGAGGCAGAGGCAGGAGGATTGCCACAGTTTCAGGCTATCCTGGTCTCTGTAGTGATAGCAGAGGGGACTGGAGATGATGTTTGTTTCATGTTTTATACTACAGAGTAGATCTCAAGCCTGACATAGTTTTCTTTCAGTTTCTGGTTTTAATTGGGTGTTGATATTTACTGGATGGAGTTTCCCTCTGGATCCTTGGGTTGCCACGGTGACATTTAGCCCGGCTGAAATTAGTTCTGACCTGAAAGGCTCTGAGTTTGTCACAGGGGTCAGGAAGATGTCTGTGTGCCTACAGAGGAGAATGCTGAAAAAACCCTGGAGACATTTCAGTGTGGCTTCAGGAACTTCAGAAAATGACCAGAGGAGAAAAGCAGCCCTTTGCTGCTGCGGCTTGCCTGCCAGGTGCCACCTTCTCAGGAAGGTGGAACCTTAAAGGAGCAAGGACCTGGATCCTGGCCATGTGCTGACTGTTGGGTTGTCTGTCTGTTTTTCCAACTCTGGGAATAGAACCCAGAGAGCTTTCCCCAGGCCAGAAAAGTGCTCTATTCCAATCTCCTAGTCCCAAGTTTATTTGTTTCTTTTATTTATTTATTTGGAGACAGGACCTTGCTCAGTAGTCCTGACAGCCTAGAGCTTCCTGTGTAGACCGGAGTGGCCTCCAGCTTTCAGTGATTCTCAGGGCTCAGCCTCCTGAGTGGTGGGGTTAAAGGTGTGAGCCACTTGTCCTCCCCCAGGTGCTTTTTCTCTCTCCTTACACTGGGGTTCCTGTAGGCTAGGCAGCTCTCAGAACTATATCCAGAGTCAAAGGCGACACTGAATTGATCTTCATTGTGCTCATCCCCTAAATGTGGATCAGAACATGAGCCGCCATGACAGACCCAAGGGCCAAATTTTCATGATTATACTGATATGACAGGACACTCCTGTTTTTGAACTGCTTTTTTTTTTCCCCACAGAGCCTTGTTAAGGAGCATAGGCCAGACTGGAACTCACAATCCTCCTGCCTCAGCTTTCCGAGTGTTGGCATTACATCTAGTTTCTTGTATCTTTTGAATTTCTTAGATTTTATTTTTATTTTAAAAGTAATATACAATCAGAAGGGCAGGAACAGCAGGCAAGAACAAAAATCCCAGAAACATGTAACAACAACCACAACCCCCAGAATCATGGAACAGCAACAACAAAAAGTAAACGGAACTCCTTTTCTGGAGTGAAGTTTGAAATAAAATCAGAATGTTCAAGAGTGGTTACAGAGTTTCTTTTGAAAGATCACTGAAACATTCATTGCAAACCTCTCCCCCAGGAAACAGAAGAAAGGAAGCCCTCAACTCTAAGGAAATGCATCATCAGCTTTATCACCACGCCACGCCTCCCCCAGCCTTGTCCTGTTGCTTCAGAGTAAAGTGGAGCCTGAGTCCCCTGACTGGAGGCTACTGAGTGGCTTGTGCTGCTATTAGAATGAATGATATTAATAACCAAAGTCCTGGTGCTGGACTTAGTAGTTGGTAGAGGTGGCCCTGAGCATACAGCAGGCCCTGGAACCCGAACTCTAAACAAAAGCAATGCAAGCAGGGCCTGTGGTGGTGCGGGCTCTGGAGGCTGAGGCAGGAGGCTCCACCACGAGTCTGTGTTTTTTAAAGGACCCGCTCCCACACACACACACTCCAGAAGGTCCTAGTTCTATTTCCAAGTATGATAAGTTTCCCCTGGCTTTTTGAGTTCTATCCTTCGCCCCAAGAAGTGACTAGAAAAGAATGTTAAAAACCAAAAACAAACAAAAAGAGTCTCTTGTGGTGGCAGTGTGTCTGAGCTTCAATCACTGTTTGTTTTGCACAAGGGAAATTTATATTTCTTTGAGTGGCTCTGTCATAAAAATCTCTCCATGCATTTAAACCCAGCCTCTGAAGGCTCCTAAACCCTGAATGTATCAAAAATGAAGCTGGGTGGAAGCTGCTGTTACTCTTAGCCCCCTTTTCTTTGATAAGGTTTTGTACTGAGTGTTGGATTCATGCCAGCACCGTTTGTTGAAGATGCTTTCTTTTCTCCATTGTATAGTTTTGGCTTCTTCGTCGATAATCAAGTGTTCATAGGTGTGTGGATTTATGTCTGGGTCTTTGATTAGATTCCATTGATCCACCTGTCTGTTTTTACGCCAATACCATCAGCAATAGGTTCTTATATCAAGTTCTGAATAGTAGCAAAGAGCAATATCCTTATATTTGGGAGTCTATGGCACCTCCTCTCCTGAATTAATTTTGAAATCTCACAGGTGTCTTTCTTGATTTTCCATTTGTAATATATGCTTTCAAGGTATTCCCAAATCACTCTCTGGATATCATTAGCACATATTGTAATGCCTCCCTAGTCAACTGTAAATGTATTCATTTCAAAAAATGAATACAATAATAACATATATAAAATAATAAACAATAAAATATTTAAAAGTTTAAAAGTAATACCAAATAACTTTAGGGGAGAGTAACAAAAGGTGAAGAACTAATACATCTCATCCAATAAAAAATATTTTTGCATGAAATCTTTTTGATAGTAAATTAAAAAATACAAGCATATGACTCAATCCTTCTCTTTTGAATACAAACAGATCAGCAGCAGAATATCTGAATACTCTGGAGATTGCTAGATGAAAACATAAGGAGTGAATTTCAAACTATAACTACAGAGAAGGACCTTCTGAACAAGAATGCAGTCGCTTGGGAAATAAACAAGATTTGATGCATAAGCCAACATAACACTTAGAAGCTTCTGCACAGGTATTCTGTCTTCTTTAGAATATTCTGCATGGCAGTGTCTCCATGATCTTTCTCTGCCTGTTTGTTGGTGGTGTGTAGAATAGCTATTGAGTTTGTAAGGTGATTCTGGGACCTGCCACTTTGCTGAGACTGTTGATCATCTCTGTAAGTTTTCTGGCAGGATATTTGGAAAATGTTGTGTATAATATCATATCGTTGACAAGTAGGGATACTTTGATTTTTTTTCTTTTCCTATTGGTATGTGTTTAATTTCCTTTTAAGGCTTCATGGTTCCAGCTAATGCATCAAATACAATAATGAAAAGGACTGGGCATAGTGGACAGCACTGATTATTTTCAGATTTGATTGGGATTGATTCAAGTTCTTCTCCACTGAACCTGACGCTGCCCGTGGGTTTGTCATAGAAACCTCCATTCTATTGAGGTACCATAGGACTTTTATCAAAAAAAGCATGTTGGATTTTATCAAAGGCTTTTTCTACATCTTTTAAGATCATCATGTGATCTTTGCCTTGAGTCCATTTATGTTATTTCTCAGAATTGAAAATAATCTTTCAAACACAAAATTTCTTATCTAGAATATAGAGTAAATTTACCTGGCCTTGATAAAAACCCTGAATCTGGAGCTGCTCATATGAAGAAATGAAACAATGAAATGTAGTATAAAAATATCAAATTGGGAGGTCAGAGTTGTTTTGTATTCACAACTGCAGAAGGCATAGTTCATATGACAGGATAAGGTGGATAAAATAATATTTGGATGTTTACCTCCACTTGAAACTTTCTGTCTGCGTAACGTCTGGCTGTGGGTCTCTGCACTTGCTCCCATCTGCTGCCAGAGGAAGCCTCTCTGATGATAACTGGACAAAGCACTGATCTGTGAGTATTGCAGAATATCATTAGGAATCATTTCAGTGTGTTTTGTTGGTTTGTTTTTTGCCTGTAGTGTTTGATTCCACCCTAGGTCTCTGGACTATCCAGTCTCCAGTTCCTGGCCATCAGATAGTATAGGGCACCCACTCCCTCTCATGGACTGGGCCTCAAGTTAAACCTGCCATGGTCACGCAGTCTGTGCCTTCTCTCTCTGCTCTCTACTCTGTGTTCCCTCTCTGCTCCCTGCTCTCTGCTCTGCTCCCGCCATCTCCCCCCCCCCAGACCTAGCTCCCCTCTCTCCCTCACCTTTCCCTTCTAATAAAGCTCTCTGTAACTCTAGTAATCATGGCCGTGGCTCCTGACTTTTCCACCAGTAACCAGCGCCACCAAACAGTACTGTTTATCTTTCAGTAGACACTGGGTTTTATTTCTGATTTTAGAGGAAATTCTTTGAGATTCTCTCAGTTTAGATTGATGTTGGCTGTGGGCTTGCTACACACTGTATTATATGAATGTATGTGTTAGTTTTATGCGGTGCTGTTTACCCTGTGAGAAAAAGTCATGGGGCACAACAAAACCCACTATAAGAGTTTATTAGGAGAAGGGAGGGACAGGCCTGTTTGAAAGACATGTGTGGGAGAGGGAAGAGAGGGTAATGGGATCCGCCTTTCATGGACTCCCCCAACGCATGCACATATGGGCCTACACTACACCACGCATGTGCATAGATTACGTGATCACACTGCACACAAATTACATGACCACACAGCACACAGATTACATAGGTACGGCCCAGGAAGTGACTAAGCATCTTGCCAACACATGCGAGGTCATGGGGCATGGCTAGAAATTCTATCAGTATGTCCCTATTTTAAGCTTTTGTCATGTGTGTTACAATCTGAATAATCACAGAGGTTAGGTACCTAGAAAGGCACCAGAAGGAGGAGAGAATCTTCCAAGGAAGTGAAAATGGAACACTGAGTTACTAAGTATAGACACTGTCTTATAGTGACAGGATAGGAAAAGGGATTCCAAGGAAATGGAACCAGGAAACAAGGAAAAGTTGTACTGTCCTTTCCCCCATGTTCCCCGTGATGGGATGGTTAATATCGATTGTCAACTTGACAGGATCTAAAAGTCCCTTAAGAGACTCTGGACTCCTCTGTGAAAGATCATCCACATTAGGTTAGCTGAGGTGGAAAGGATCACCCTCAATGTGGGCAACACCAGACTGAACAAAACAGACAAAGTAAGCTGAGCACCGCCCCCCTTCCCCTCTCCCTCTCCTTCTCCCCCTCTCCCTGCCCCTTCCCCACCCTCTGCTTCTTGATTGTGGATGCAAGATGACCAGCTGCTTCAAGCTCCGGCTGCCATGCCTTCCCACCACGATAAACTACACCTTACAAACTGAACCAAAACCAACCCTTCTTCCTGAAGTTTCTTTTGCCAGGCATTTTCACAACAACGAGAAAGTAACTAGTACATTCCATTGGGAAACAAGTCCTTGTACCTCTGGATGCTCTCTAATAACGGATACCTCCAGGCAGCCTCCTCAGACACCTCTTCAAGCCTGCTTCAGGAAAGACTTAGAGGTAGATTCTGTTGCAGTTTCAGATTATTGCCACTAGGTGGCAATATGTATCCTGCTGTGGGGTCCTAAAAATTAGGTTTCTAGCAGCCTGTGAAGTAAACGTTTAAAATGTCTCTCAACGATTTCTTTTCTTTTTCGTTCTTTCTTTCAGCAAGTGTTTCTTTTAATTTATGACTCGCTGAATTTAACTAGGGTTGATTGGGTGAGCATGAGTGTGGTCTTGGGTGACAAAACTTTTCCTGGGGGGACAGGGAACCCACAACACACCCAAGTACGGATACTACCAAAGTCCAACCTGGTGAACCGATGAGTTGTATTGGGGTTGCTAACAACAATATGGGGTGGCCGGGCGGTGGTGGTGCACGCCTTTAATCCCAGCACTCGGGAGGCAGAGCCAGGCGGATCTCTGTGAGTTCGAGGCCAGCCTGGGCTACAGAGTGAGTTCCAGGAAAGGCGCAAAGCTACACAGAGAAACCCTGTCTCGAAAAACAAAACAAAACAAAACAAAACAAAACAAAACAAAAAAAAAAGAATATGGGGTGAGAGGTTACTTACTGGAACAGAAATGACTCAAAGACAGCTGCATCACATGAGGAACTGTGTATTAAAAGGTCTCAGCATTAGGAAGGTAGAGTACCACTGACCTAGGTCCTAGATTTTAGGAGGTCAGAAAAAGTAAAGGACAAAAGGGAGAAAGGAGATAGGGAGGCAGGCTTCCTCAGCAATTTTCTCCTTTTTCTTTTCTTTCTTTTTTTCTTTTTGTTCTTGTTTTGGTATGATTTGTGTTCGGTTTTGCTTTGTTGTTTTTCAGATTTTTGTTGAAGGTGACTTTTCTGGTCTTGTTTTGGGGTTGTTTACTGTTGGTTTTTAGGTGGTTTTTTTGATGGGGTGGGGATTGTTTTTGAGACAGGGTCTCATAGAGCCCAGCCTGGCCTCTGACCCACAATATAACCAAGGAAGACCTTGAACTTGAGATCCTTACCACCTCTTCCTCCCACCTCCTGAGACCATGGGTGGTCAGTCATCAATACAAGTACTCAAGACATGACTATGAACTACATTCTCAATGCTGTACAACAGATCTTCAGCATTTACCCATCATGTCTAGCACTTCACACTTTTGGAGCAACGTCTTCCCATGCTCAACAACTCATAATGAATAGATGAGACTTGGGAGAGCCTGTGTGGGACACATTGCTTGTCTGTTGGAATGAGATTAAACTCAAATGTATTAACCAGGCATGAAGTATGTGGAAATGTCTTTTTCTGAAAATCCTTCTTGCCTTCAGAAACTGAACTTTTGCTGGACCTTGCAACCAAGTTAATAACGTGCCTGGGAATCATTCAAAACTATGTACCTACCCTGCTGCCTTACTATGTACTCAGCCTGTTTAACTTGCCTTTAAAAGAACAATGTAACCGACCTCACCATGCCTTGCAATTCCCACGTAATCAGCATTTACAACCTAAGCTAAAGGCATAGCTTCAATCTTAAATTACGTACTCTCCCATGTCCCTGACCCAGAATGATGGGGGTGCAGGTTGTAATCGTTTGCTGAAAGCAACCTTAAACAAAATAAATACCCCATAAATGTTCAAAGCAACGTGTGGGTATAAAGACTGATAACAACTGTTTGTAGTTTCCTTGCTATTCTGGGCCAGGTGGGATCCATACAGTAACTTCTTACCTTGTAGAACTTTGTTAAAGACTTCTAGAGAAAGGAATCCCTCATGCTTTCTCATGCTGTGTAGCAAAGCTCTTCGTTAGGGACAGACTTCAGACACACACAACAAACAGGCCACAGACAGATGGAAGGCACAGAGATAAAAGTAGAGAATTCAAATTTGGGCTTGCTCTTAGTCTACACGACTCAAAGAGGAAGTCTCTCTATTCTTAATGCAATACTAATGCAGATGTACACATCTGTAACTCTAGACCTAAGGAGGCTGAAGGAGGAAGATTATAAACTGATGACCAGCTTACTGAATTCCAAGCTACCCTGGCCTACATAGTGAAAATTTATTTAAAAATTATTTAAAAAACAACAGAAAAGATCAAATCTGCCAGACAGTGGTGACACACGCTTTTAATCCCAGCACTCAGGAGACAGCGGCAGGTGGATCTCTGTGAGTTCAAGACCAGCCTGGTCTCCAGAGTGAGTTCCAGGACAGCCAGAGCTATATAGTGAAACTCCTCTGTCTCAAAGCCACCCTCCCACCAAAAAAAGAAAGAAAAGAAAAGATCAAACCTATATAACACTGATATGGGTTGTTGCTGTAGTTCATGGGAGCTTTTCATTGATTCTTCCCCATTAATGAACAATGTCTGACTACTGCCAGACAAGGATCTGTATCTACTTGCCAAAATAATAAGATTTTAAAATCCTCTTTAATATTCTTTGGTAGGAATCAGTTCTGGGACTGGAGGGCATGTCTCAGTGGTAGAGCACCTGCCTAGAATCCCCCAGTGAGGGGCTGGGGTGTGGCTCAGTGGTAGATCACCTGCCTAGAATCCCCCAGTGAGGGGCTGGGGTGGGCTCAGTGGTAGAGTACCTGCTAGCATATGTGAGGTCCAGTTCCTGGGTTCCATCCCCAATACCTCAAACACACACACACACACACACACACACACACACACACACACGCACGCACACACGCACACACGCACCTCAATTCAGATTCCACATTTTAAGGGCTCAGCATATACATGTGACTGACAGCTGCCCTTTTGGAAAGAACAGGAATCTTAAACAAAGAATCTCTGGGCATAGCTTCCTCATGTCCAAATCTTGATCTCTAGAATGAGTCCTGCATTTCAATAACTACAGATCATGAGCACTACTGTCTACTGTTAATTGCTTTTCAATGATCAAGACTGAGTTGCCAGGTCGGAAGTCACATCTGAGTCTTTACTTAGCATGAATTCCCTCCTAGAAAAGGCCACTGTCTTGACTATGACGATTAACTATTAACTGTTAACATTACATTCTTCACTCTCTCGATGTTCTCTCCCTGCATGCTCTACTCTATGTACATAGATAAATGGAATCAAACAGTCTTTGTCCTCTTGTGAGTGGCTTATTTCATTTGGCACAGTTGTCCTCAAACTTGAACTACGTTGTGTGATGTATCAGAATGTCCTTCCTTTAAATTTTTTTTATTTTATTTTTAAGTGTGTGTGTGTGTGTATGTATGTATGTATGTATGTATGTATGTATGCGCATGCGCATGCGCATATGAATGCAGATATTCAAAGAGTCCAGAAGAGAATGTCAGATGCCCAGGACCTGGAGTTTAAGGCCATTGTGAGCCACCCAGTATGATACTAGGAACCAAACGCAGATTTCTACCAGTGAGTGCTTTAACCACTGGCCATCTCCCCAGCCCCGTGCCCTTCCTTTCTAATGGCCGAGTGCACGTGTGTCACATTCTGTTTAGTCATCCGTCAGGTGGTGGACACTTCACTTGGTGTCCTAATTTGTTGGTGTGCCAAAACACTGACCGGCAACTTGAGGAGAAACGGGGGTTTTTGGCTCACACAGCCCAAGGACAGCCCACCCTTGAGGGAAGTCAGGGCAGGAACTCAAACAGGAACCATGGAGGAGAGCTACTTACTGTCTTGATTCCGCTAGGTTACTTAGCTACCTTCCTTACACAACCCAGGGCCACTTGCCCAGGGATGGCAGTGCCCACAGTGGACTGGGCCCCTCCATACCGATTACCAATCAAGAGAATGCTCCCACAGGCCAGTCTGATGAAGATGATTCCTCCATTGAGGTTCCTCGTCCCTGGTGAGTCTGGTTTGTGACATGTTGACAAAGACCAACCGGTACCCTGGGGCAGTTCCATCTTTTGCCTATGATGATTCTGCTGCTGTGAACAGGGGTGTACAAATATCTTTTCACATCCTTGCTTTCAGTTTTCTAGCATTTATGCCCAGAAATGGAATTTGTGTCTCATATGGCAATTCTGTTTTTAAATGTTTAAAGGTTAGCACCATATTGCTTTCCAAGGGGTCTTCACCAGCAAGACACAAGAATTCTAATTTCTCCACATCCTTGTCTACACCCCCTTTTTGAGGTAGGGGTAGTTTCAATAGTTGCCACTGAAAGGAAAAGTATCCACTCGGGACCGCCAATACCAAGTTCTCAGCACAAAGGAGATTTATTTGCCCCAGAGGGACAGAGGGCAGGGAATAAGAGACAAAGACAGGAGATGGAGGACAAGGGAGAAGGGGAAGGGGACACGGGAAATGGGGAGGGGGATTTGTCCCAGAGGACAGAGGACTGCCTGCCTCTGGATAGAGGGGAGACAGAGGTGGCCCATAGGAAAATGGCGGTTTATAAAGGTAAGGGTGAGGCTGGAGAGATGGCTCAGAGGTTAAGAGCACTGCTTGTTCTTCCAAAGGTCCTGAGTTCAATTCCCAGCAACCACATGGTGGCTCACAACCATCTGTAATGAGATCTGGTGCCCTCTTCTGGCCTGCAGGGATATGTGCAGACAGAACACTGTAGACGTAATAAATAAATCTTAAAATAAATAAAGGTAAAGGTGAAAATCCCATGTTAGGATGAAGTGTTTACTTTTAATTGGGCATGTTAATGAAGTGAACCAAAGGGGGCTTCTGATTGCTGGACTTCAATACTTGGATAGCTAGACCTTGATAGTCAGCCTCAGGAGGAGGAAGTGGCCAAATAAGGGAATGGACCTTGGGGGCTAGCCTTAGGAATGCAAGCTAACGGATTTTAGCAAGGCAGAGGGAATAGGGGAGAAGGCTGGCCAGGGCCATGTTTGCCAGGACCAGGCTGACTAGAGTCCCTTCAGCCACCCCAACAGGTATGAGGCAGTAGTCTCTGAATTCTAGCACAATTCATTTGGTCACAGTTCCTGGAAGCATGAGTTCCTCCTTTCTTCTCTTCCTCCTCCCCCTCCTCCCCTCCTTCCTTCTCTCTCTCCTCATGTTCTTCCCCTCCCTCCTCCTCCCCTCCTTCCTCCTCCTCCTCCCCTTCTTCCCTCCTTCCTTCTCGTCCTCCTTCTCCTCCCTAGCATGATTCTGCAAGCCTGCCTGACCTGGCTTCTCCTTTCTTTCTACCCACACCCCACCCCTACCCCTTTTTAAAATACAGCATCCAGTGTAACCCAAACTGGCCTCAAACTCACTATGTATCAAAGGATGACCTTGAATTACTGATCCTTCCCCCTCCACCTCCCAAGTTCTGGGATTACAGCCATGCAATGCCACACCTGGTTTCTGTGGTTCTGGGGGTGGAAGGCAGGATTTCATGTATGCTGCACAGGCATTCGAGCATATAAAAGTTACGGTCCCCCGCTCACAAATTACGTTTAATGACCTTTCTATGTGATTTTTAAATTTATATATTTTATATATTTATATATTTTATAAATTTATATATACTCGAGACTCATGTGAGCTAAAACTCTACCTACAGAAAATATTCAGTCACTGAGACCATCAGAGTTGTCTCTGTTTATAGAACGTCTGCCTTGGGCTGGGGAGATGGCTTAGGCGGCAAAATGCTTGCCGTGCATGCAAGAGGACCTGAGTTCATTTCCCCAGCACTGCACAGTTATGCAACCTTGGCACCGAATAATGGGAGCGCAGATTGTGAGTTCAAGGACAACCTGGGCTACATAGTGAGACTCCAGGCAAAAAAGTTTCTTCTCAAAGGCCTCTGGGCCTTGTTTTTCCTTCCAGCCATACCTCCCAGCACTACTTCTTCTCTGTAAATGGAAAAAGACTGGCTCTTCCTCCCTCCCCCACGTAGCCTCCACTGTGCGCCATGGAAATGTAGACGTTTATGAGTTGCCTTGCCTGGAAAAGGTAGTGACAGCAATTCTAGGATCCCTGCCAAGTTCCACCCTGAGTAGAAACTGTTGTCTTTTTTTCTCCAAAAATCTTCTCCAAGGTGACAAATGGGTCCTGTGGGAGGAGATAACCGGGAAAAGTGGAGGGTCTGACCACCTTGAGAGAAGTCCTTACAAAGAAAAAAAAAAGCCAGACTCCATAGTGCAGGCTTATAATTCCAGCTCCTCAGGAGGTTGAACTGAAGAATCACAAGTTAAAGTCTAGCCTGGGCTACAGAGTGAGTTCAGTGCTTGCCTGAACAAATTAATGAGACCATTTATCAAAAAAAAAAAAAGTTAAAGTAAAAATCGGGCTGAGGATGTCACTCAATGATGGAGTGTTTACTGAGTATGTGTAAAGCTCTAGGTTCAACCCCTAATACTGAAATAAAGTATTGAGAAATAGACAATAGATGGATCCATAGGTGAGTGGTGGGCGGAAGAAAGGAGGGAAGGATAGATAATAGATAGAAGTCAAAGATAGAAAGCTTTAATTGATAAATATGTAGATAGAGGATAGATTTAGATGATAAACTGATAGATGATGATAGATCATCTATGATAGATAGATGATAGATACTTGATAATAGATAGAAGATGAAAAGATAGATAATAGATGATAGGTAGGTAGAAGATAGATAGATAGATAGATAGATAGATAGATAGATAGATAGATAGATAACATCATTTTCAATGGACTAGTCCCTGGCTAGTGTCAGCTTTCAATGGTCCAGGAAAGAAATGCCCTTCTGTTGTACCCAGAGTCCCCCAAAGACCATCAAGAGACCGATCCAAATGCAAAAGCAAAGAGTTCTTATTTTAAACCTGGGTCTCTCCATCCATCTGACGCAGCAGCTGAGCAGAGAGACCCTGAGTAGCAATGGGGCAGGGTTTTTAAAATGGTTAGGGGAGGGGATCGGGGGAATTCCAACTCTGTATAGTTACAAGCTCAGGACTGGTGCTTACTTTTTTCTTACCCATTTTCTCTGACAATTAGACATCCCATTTCTTATCTGTAGGAAACTTGCTCCCTCTAACAGCTATGGTATATAATCTATCATATCCTTTAGGTGATGGCAGGAAATGTCTGGAACTCATTTTTTATGTAGCTCTTAATTGTCTGAGTCTAGGAGCAAGACATCCCTGGTGGGTTCCCAGGGCCTAAGGGTGGAGGGGCAGCACATCCCTGGTGGGGTTCCCAGGGCTTAGGGTGGAGGGGCAGGACATCCCTGGTGGGTTCCCAGGGCTTAGGGTGGCGGGGCAGGACATCCCTGGTGGGTTCCCAGGGCTTAGGGTGGAGGGGCAGGACATCCCTGGTGGGTTCCCAGGGCTTAGGGTGGTGGGGCAGGACATCCCTGGTGGGTTCCCAGGGCCTAAGGGTGGAGGGGCAGCACATCCCTGGTGGGGTTCCCAGGGCCTGCTGGCCCCTAGTCTGACCCTTCTCAAAGATGGCTGCAACCCTGTCATCTTCTCAGTTCTTAGTCACAGGGGTTTGAAATAGAAAACCATTGCTTACGCCATTTGCATTTGAGAACAAGTCAGTCTCCCGCCTAAGCCTCAGTGTCTTTGTCTATGAAAGGAAGGACAATAGTCTACTGAACTGTGCAAATGTCAGAGTTAAGAACCCTTGCAGAGGACCCAAGTTCAGTTCCCAGCACTTATTAAAGTGTGGCTCACAGCTGCCTCTAACTCCAGCTTCGTGAAATGTTGACTCCTGGTTTTTGGATTCCACAGGCTCCCTCTCTCTCTCTCTCTCTCTCTCTCTCTCTCTCTCTCTCTCTCTCTCATACACACACACACACACACACACACACACACACACACACACACACGGGGGGGGGAGATAATGAGTATAAACCTTGTTTTTAATTAAGCAGCTATGTGAATTAATAATATAACACAAAATGCAAATGGACTGGCATGATAACTCAGCTACTGAAATGTTTGCCTTGCAAGCATGAGTTCAATACCCAAACTCACATTAAGAAAAGAAAAGGGGCTGGGCAGTGGTGGTGCAGGCCTTTAAGAGGCAGAAGCAAGCAGATCTCTGAGTATGCGGCCAGCTCTGGGCTCAGGGTTGGTGAGAATGGGGAGCACCATTATAGTTAAGTTGACATCATTTTTCTCTGCATGGCCCTGCAGACCATTTTGACAGAGCAGAAGCCCATGGAGAAAGTGAAGACCTCTGAGCTTGAGCCCTACTCTATCTGAACTCAGAATCTATGTCCCTAAGTGTTAGGGAGACCGCTGAGCAGAAGACTGCCAGTTCACAATCATATATTCCTCACCATTGTTGGTATTTGCCCTTTTTCTGCCACATGAGCTGCTTGCTTTTCCCTGCTTCTAAGACGGCCTTCAAGGGTTCTCCTTCCATGATCCACATGTTTGTCTCAGAGTTGCCATACACAGGTAGACATGAGTAAATTGTAGCACATGGGGAATAGACATGATGCCCCTGAACCATAACATGAGTAAACAAATTTTTATTAATATTAAAGTCTAAATAACAACCCACATTGAGAACACCATAAAAAGGAGTTAAACAGCTCTTTTTTTGTGGCACCTCCTAGGCGGTTGGCTGTGTCAAGATGAAGCTGAATGTCTCCTTCCCTGCCACCAGCTGTCAGAAACTCATTGAAGTGGATGATGAACACAAGCTTCGTATGTTCTGTGAGAAGCCCATGGCCACAGAAGTAGCTGCTGATGCTCTGGGTGAAGAGTGGAAGGGGTATGTGGTCCGAATCATTGGCAGGAATGAAAAAGTTTTCCCATGAAGCAAGGCATTTTGACCCATGGCAGCGTGCACCTGCTGTTGAGTAAGGGCCATTCTTGTTATAGACCAAGGAGAACGGAGAGAGGAAGCACAAGTCTGTTTGAGGATGCATCATGGAAGCCAATTTCAGTGTTCCTAATTTGGTTATTGGAAGAAAAAAAAAAAAAAAAAGGAGAGGAGGATATTCCTGGATGGACAGATACTACTGTGCCTCGTCACTTGGGACCTTAAAGAGCTAGCAGAATCTGAAAGCTTTTTAATCTCTTTAAGGAAGATGATGTCCGCCAAAAATACATGGTCAGAAAGCCATTAAACCAAGAAAAAGCCCAGGACCAAAGCACTCAAGATTCAGCATCCTGTCACTCCTCATGTCCTGCAACACAAAGGCTGTCATATTGCTGCTCTAAAGAAACAACAGACAAAGGAAAACAAGGAGAAGGCTGCAGAATGTGATGAACTTTTGGCAAGAGAATGAAGGACGCCCAAGTAAAGCGCCAGGACCAGATCGCCAAGAGACGTAGGCTGTCCTCTCAGAGCTTTTACTTGTGAGTCTGAGTCCAGTCAGAAATAAGTCTTTAAGGGTAACAAAGAAATGATCATGCCCTAAAAAATTTAAACAAAATTCAAGGAGATACTAAAAATGAAAACAAGAATAAAAAAAAATTAGACAAAATTTAAAGAGATATTGACAGTGAAAAGAATAATAAAAAGAATTAAACAAAATGAAAGGCAATATTAACAATGAACACAACAATAAAAAGAATTAAGCATAATTAAAGGCAATATTAACATTGAAAAAAGTACTAAAGAAAATTAAAGGAAATATTAACAATGAAACCATTAATAAAAAAGAAATAAACAAAATTAAAGGTGATATTAACATGAAAACAATGAGAGAACTAGGCATACTTAATGTTTATTAATACATATTAATATTGAAAAAACAAGGAAAAATAATTAAATATAATTAAAGGCAATATTAATATTAACTTTGAAAACAACAATAAAAAGTTTTAAACACAACGAAAGGAGATACTTTCTCTAAAGACGGGAAGGACAGCTGGTCCTGGGTGGAACTCGGCAGGTAATAAACAATCTCAATCTATGTCAACATCAGGCAGAGGGAAAAAGGGCTCTGGTGCACCCAGTTGCACAACAGAAACTAGAAAGAGCCGCCCAGCATCTGGAACATCTGCAGCCACTTCTAGAGGTGGCTGTGCATCAGTGGGCAGAGGCTGGTCTGAAGTTTGAAGTGGTACTGGTCCAGCTTCTGGCACGGTTGGTTCCCCAAGGGCCAGGTCTGTGTCATCTTGGGTTTTCAGAAATTCCCGGGGCTCTGCCACAGAAGTTGGTCCCACATGTAGAGTCTCCACCATCCCTAATGCATCCTGCATGGGTGCCTCTGTATTAACTTCCCTGAGGAGTCCATCATCTAAGGCAGAAAGAGATGAACCATTAGTGGAAGTGCCCTAGAAGTTTCCATGATGGGGTGAGCTTCCCAGAGATGGCCTTGCTGGTTACACAAGGTCTGTTCATGTCAGAAAATCCCCAGTCCCCTCTCCCCACAACAGGACATCTCACCCGACAGGTGTCCAGCTCTGGTTCCAGGCGGGATATCTGGACAATTCCCTGGTATAACCCATCATCGAAATTACCTCAGCCTTCCTAGGAACCTACCCCAGGCCTCCTCACCCATTTTACAGTCCTGCTCCTCCAGCGCCTCCCCTTGGAGAGTGAAGTCTTTTGCAGGCTCATCGGGCCATAGATATTTCACGAGCCTCTTGGCCACGGCAAGGTTTGGAGACCTGAAGTCCTGGGGTTGTTTTGACGTCCATATTGATAGGAAGGATAACAAGGCACTGCAGGGAGGACCAGGTTGGAGGGAAGTAGAGTCAGAAGCCTGGCCTCACTTCACCAGCACAGCAGTGTCCCTTAGATGAGGAAAAGGCTGCCCAGCCCATGTGCTGCTGGGCATGGTGGTCAGGAGTGTAGAGCTGTATGGACAGGGCTCGAGACACTTTCTGTCCCTTGGAGGAGGGACTGGGCAGACTGGGCTGGGCTGTAGTGGGGATGGTTTCCCCTAGGGCCCTTTAGCTTCCGTCAATCCCTGTGCTCCTCAGGACCAAGGAGATCAATGGAGATTTATTTCTGTTTTTCTCCACCTGCACGTGAAGTCTCTGGTACCATCCCTCTAGTGGGAATCCCAAGAGCAGGGTGACTGGTAACAGCTCATTCCTCAACCCTAGCCACCCCAGACATCCCACTGTGTAGAGGGGCTCTTACCTCCCTCGTCACCCAAGCCAACTCACTTCCTTTTTTCCTGATCCTCCACACAGTCTGGCTGCAAAGGTCCATACCTGTGGCATTTCATGAGGGTGTCACCACTAAGGCCATGTGTCCCCAACCCACCAAGGGATCTAGAAGGAGCTACATGAATCAGGTAGAGAAATAGAAGCCAGGAAGGGGATGAGGGTCCTCAGGGCTCCTTGCAATGTTCTGACTTCCATGGTTAGGGTCTGGGAAAGAGCCTCTGGTCACAGCTCTCAAGGATTGTCACACAATGGGTAACCTAAGCTTCTCCTTCTTGGTTTTTTGTTGTTGTTGTTGTTGTTGTTGTTGTTGTTGTTGTTACAGGATTTCTTGGGTGGCCCCAGGGACCCTTATCTGCTTCTGTTAGTCCCATCAAACCTAGATAGTGTCTAGAAGCTTTTATACAAATGGGAAAAAGGCTCTGTTCAAAGGATAAGAAAGGATAGTGTTTGACACTTCTTGGGAAAAGTGAATGACAATCTAGTGTTGTCTCCCCTACCCCTATCTCTGGCCATGTCATCTTGAAGGTCCAGGCCCAGGACCAATGATACAATAATACTTGTTCTGTGAGAGCATACAGTCCCAGAGAAGGGTAGAGACATTCTAAAACCAAACAGGAGGCTTGAGAGCCTGACTTGTGTGTAGCCACTCACGTGTCCATAATTAAGTCCAGCATCTCCCAGGTGGTCACAAACCTATGGTAGATAGTCAATATTATACCTATAAATAGGTAATTCCCATCCTTATAGGCTTTTGGTATATGATTGATAACGTCTTGCATATAGGTTGGGCTCCGTGGATCAAATATGGGGCCGTCTTCCTGAATCCTGTCATCCTGAGGAAAGACCAAGGAAGGAAGGAGGGTTTAAATGTGAAATCTCAGAGACAATAACAACCCATTACCACACACTGAAGTGAAAAGCGAGCATAAAAGACGTTTCTCAGTGTTCTCACAGGAACACAGACCCATTCAGGAACTGCAGTGGATCAGGGGGACCAAAAAGTCTCCTGGCTGCAGGCTGGCCTGTGTTACCTCATTTTTCCTACAGGAAAGTAGACAGAGGTGTGCACAAATACTTCGCAGCACACGTCGGAACCGGCCAGGAAGCTTTGGTTTTTGGCGGCGTGAGCAACCAAAACACCTGAAGCAAGAGAACATCCTTGCTCTTCTAGTGCCTCCAGAGAAGTGAGTGAGTTGAGGCTGCTGTTGATGGCTGGTTACCTGGTAACCAGGAGCCTGAGTTCCATCTGTAATAATACTAAGGAAGTGAGGTCACTTCCTGGGGCCCTCCAGTCAGCACTTCCTCCACATAGGCTTTCTCTAGGGCTGACCAGGGCTGCCATCTTCTCTCCTGCCTTTCCATGTGTACAATGGGACACAGTGGTGTCCATATGCCCATGCCACACACTGACCTGGGAAGCCTGGCTCCAGCCAGACCCTCAACTTCAAGAAGGCAGAAGAGGTTTCCCAACCATTACCTCTATACCACATGCATTCCAGGAAAAAAGTAATTTTCTCTTAGGGTCTTCCCACTGTTCAAAACCTCCTCCCTGTAGATCATTCTGGTGTTGATTTCCTAGTGTGTCATCTTTTGTATATGATCACAGATTCCCTATACCTGAGAAACCCCATACCACTGTCACCAGAGGTGAAGGAACAAAAAGGCACTGTGCCCATGTCCTCATACCCACACAAGGGCACACAGAGGACCCACTTACAAAGTGCCTAGGTACATGTCAGTATAGAAAAGGCCATGCTTAGATGGCCTTAGGGATATTTAGGTTGAGGTTAGTGTTAGGGTAACAGACAGTAGCAAACTGTATGCGTTCATGTTTAATCGTGCTTTTCAATTATAGGTAGTTATGAGCCATCATGTAGGTGCTGGGAGTGGAATCCAGGTCCTCCAGGAGGGCAGGCAGTGCTCTGAACTGCTGAGCCATCTCTCAGCCTCTCTCCTAACTTTTTGATTGTTTGCTTTTTTTTTTTTTTTTTTTTTTTTTGTTTTGTTTTTTTTTTTTTTTTTTTTGGTTTTTTCGAGACAGGGTTTCTCTGTGTAGCTTTGTGCCTTTCCTGGAACTCACTTGGTAGCCCAGGCTGGCCTCGAACTCACAGAGATCCGCCTGGCTCTGCCTCCCGAGTACTGGGATTACAGGCGTGCGCCGGCACCACCGCCCGGCATTATACTGAATGATTGTTTGCTTTTGAGACAGGGCTTCTCTGCTGTCCAGCATGGCCTCAACTCAGAGATCTGCCTGTCTCTACCTCCTGAGTTTTGGCCTTAAAAGCTACCATGTCTAGATTCCTTTCTCCTAAATTTTCACAACTTACTTCAATTACCTGAAATTTGAATCCTTCCTGATTCTATTTGGAAATCAAATGTCAGCAGCAGTAAATTTGCTGCCTTCATTTTAAATGCCCTTTTTTTGTCCTGTCCCAGTTAAGTTGTTTGTGTGAAAAATGTGCAGTTGGGTTCCAGAGGGTGCTGGGGTCAGTTCCCCTGTGGTTTTTCCTGTTTGGAAAACAGTGTCCGGCTTGCCTCTGGATACAGAGTAACCATTCCTTGACCCCTGCTGTTAGAGGTGCATGTAAGCCCATGTTGGTATGAATAAAGAGAGCTGCTTCCCTGATGAACTGAAACTGGGTGTCTAGAGTGCTGTTTAACCTCAGTGTCCTTCATCAGATTTCGTGCTCGAGCTGCGCGTGTCGTGGCAAGTGGAGGTCCCACTGAGATCTGGAAAGGGGTAAGCGAACGAAGCTCACCCTAAAAGGAGGGGTAGAGGTCTGGAACATTGGTACGTACCATGGGTAATTCTACTGCAAAAGCTCAGTTGGCCACTGAGGAACAGGAATTAAGTCAAGTAAGCAAGGAACAGGAATTAAGTCTAGCACCGCACTCACATTTGCGGACACCATAGCTGAAGCAAGTCCTTGGTTTCTGACGGGAGGAGGTTTGACAGATAAATTTCCTACAGCTCTCTATGGAGAGTTGTGAAAGATGCTCTTCTGACTGATAAAGTGAAAGTGAAAGAGCAACTTTCAGAGTGTGAGCAAGCATTTGCTAACGCTCAGGAGGCCGAGATGAATGAATCTTTGAAAGGGGAAAAGGAAGAGGTCGAGGTCCCCTGTAAAGAGTGTATAAGGATATTTGTGAAAGATTTAATGGATGAGGAAGAAGACGATGATCTTGCCTCTGTCTCAGATTTAGTAGAGGAGGAAGAGCAGCTAGAAAAAGAGATAGAGGAACTACAACAGAAGTTGTGTCGTGCAAAAATGAAAGCACAGTCAGCACCTTCTATGCCTCTGTTGTCTCGGCCCCTGCCAAGAAATCCTCATTGGATAGGGGAGGAAAAAGAATCAGAGGACAGATATAGGCAAAAAAAGGGGGTGATGTGGCATGAAACATATCCAGTAACTGAAACTCAGAATCAAGCTGGACAGGTGGTCCGGGAGCATGTTCTTTTAACTTTCAAAGAGATGAAGCAGTTGAAGGAGGCAGTGAGCAGTTATGGACCACAGGCTCCATTCACTGTGACTCTGTTTGAATCATTTTCCGCTAATCATTTGATGCCAAGTGATTGGCAGCGATTGTGCCGAGCTGTGTTATCTGGGGATGATTATTTACTATGGAAAAGTGAAAATCATGAGAAATGCTTAGAACAGGCTTACATAAATGCTCGAGCTGGACAACCCCAGAGAAATTATGACATGCTCACGGGATCAAGACAGTATGCTAACCTTCAACAACAGATTTTATATGATCTCGGTACCTATGCTCAAATAGCTGCTGCCGCAGTGCAAGCCTGGAAATCACTACCTAATGTAGCTGCAGGAGAACAGATATCAAAAGTGCTGCAGGGCCCTTCTGAGCCATATGCTGACTTTGTCTCACGCTTGTTACAACTAGCTGGAAAGATATTTGGGGACTCTAATCAGGCTATGCCCGTTATTAAGCAGTTGGCTTACAGTCCTGGTATGTGTCAAATGTATGTTGCAGAAGCCTTATCTCCCATAAGGAACAAATATCCAGAGACATATATCATACATTATGTGGATGATATTTTACTGGCTGCACGCACACAAGAACAAGTGCTGCAAACCTATGCAGATTTACAACAAGCACTTGCCAGTACTGGACTAGTTATAGCACCTGAAAAGGTGCAACAGAAAATGCCATATCAGTATCTTGGTTATACTATTCAGCAAGTAGGTATTGCTCCTCAAAAGTTACAATTTAAAATTTCAGAATTACAAACCTTGCATCAATGGCAGCAATTTTTAGGAGAAATTCAATGGCTTAGACCTACATTTCAGATAACTACTGGAGATCTAAAGCCTCTTTATGATATTCTTAAAGGAGATTCTTCACCTACATCATTATGGGAATTAACCCCAGAAGCAAAAGCAGCATTGGCTCAAGTAGAACAGGCTTTATTAGATTTACATGTTCAGCAGATAGATTATGGCCGGCCTTTACAATTACTAGTCTTGCCTTCCAAATTTTCTCCCACTGGAGTGTTTTGGCAGACTGGGCCTATTTATTGGGTTCATCTGTCTGCTTCACCTACTAAGGTATTGAATCCTTATTATGAATTGGTTATTCAACTATTGTGGAAAGCTAAGGAACTCAGTTTGACTACCTTTGGAAAGATGTTTGACAATCTTGTATTGCCTTATGTACAGGAAATGTTAGACACTTTGCAAAAGGAACATGAATCTTGGTGTTTGTTTCTCTGTACCTTTTGTGGCCAGACAGATAATCATTATCCTAAGCATAAACTTATTGAAAGTTTTAAGGTTTGTTCATTTATTTTTCCCAGGGTAGTAAAACAAAGCCCTCTTAATAATGCAAGGACTGTCTTTATGGATGCCTCTGGGAATGGATATGCAGTGATGGTTAGTGAGAACATTACTGGACGAATATCTACTTCCAATATGTCTGCTCAGCAAGCAGAGTTGTTTGCCTTACAGCTAGCTCTTGAAATGTTTCCTACAGACGACCTTAATATCTATACTGATAGCTGTTATGTAGCTAAGGCCATTGTGGTATAGAAACTGCCCCATACATAGGCCGACACTCTGCTGTGCAAAGCCAACTTCAACAAGTTCAACTATTAATCTGGGCAAGGAAGCATCCTGTGTTTGTTGGGCATCTTAGAGGACATACAGAGTTGCCTGGTCCACTAGCTGAAGGCAATAAAGTGGCAGATCATTATACTCGATGGGAGGTACAATTGGGTGCCATGCCATGAATGTTCAATTGTTTCCCCGCTGTTACTGCTTATGATAATGCTCTACAATTGCATCGTAAATTTCATGTTAATGCTCAGACCTTGCAACATCGTACTAGTTGTTCTAGACTTGAGGCTTTATGTGCACCATTTATTCATGTGCCTTCTCTGGGTGTCAACCCTCGAGGACTTATCTCAAATGAGATTTGGCAGACTGATGTTACTCATATTTCTAGCTTTGGACCATTGGCCTATGTGCATGTGTCAATGGATACCTTTTCTCACTTAATATTTGCCTCTCTGCATAAAGGAGAACGTGCTCAAGATGTTAAAAAACATCTAATTTCAGCTTTTTCCTATGTGGGGGTTCCTTAGCATATAAAAACAGATAATGGTCCTGTGTATACCAGTGCCAGCTTCACAGGATTTTGTAAACATTGGAATATTATTCATAAGACTGGCATTCCTTATAACCCCCAGGGGCAAGCCATAGTGGAAAGGGCTCATCAACATCTTAAAACCGATTTGCAAAAAATAAAAGAGGGTGAGATGTATAGGGATATACAAGGACCTGAAGCTTTACTTTCCATTACACTTTTTACTTTAAATTTTTTGCTTGTTGATAGCAAGGGAGTTTCAGCAGCTCAGAGGCATTTTGGTGGCCCCTCTGTCTCTGATGCTAAGGTGCGATGGAAGGATTTAGCCACCCGTACCTGGCAGCCTCCTGCACCTATGTTGGCCAGAGTGAGGGGAGCTGTGTGTGTTTATCCTTCAGGTGCTGAAAAGCCCATTTGGCTCCCAGAAAGGTGTATATGCCTGGCAGAAGAGATTGATAAAAATGCATCTGTGGATACTGTGGCTGATGATGATGCCCATGATGATGCCTCAGGGAGAAGCTGAGCCGTTATGGAGTTTAGTAAGAAATCCGCCTGTGTTACTGCCTGTGAGTATTGATAGCCCTGCTTTTTCCTGCTGTATTTTCTTCTAATTGGACAATTGGTACTGCTGCCAGCAATGTAAAACTCCAAGACAGCTGGCAAGAATAATACCAGTGATATCTCCTTGAATCTGAAAGGCAGATTTCATGATTGCCTAGTCCTGAGTAATACTTCTTTGGCAGACTTTGTAGGTAATTCCAGCATGTCTCGTGTTGTGGGTCTCCCAAGTGCTCCTTTCCCTTTTGTTGTTTGGAATGGTGATGTGGGAGGGGAGGGACTACTGAACTGTTCAGTTCTAAATTGTAGCTTGAATAATTGCTGGAGTGCAAATTGGTCCCATGCAGTGATTGTGAGAATACCTGCATTTGCAGTGATGCCTCTGGAGAGTCCTTCTGATCAGTTTCCGCTGCAACTGAAGAGGACAAGAAGAGACTTTGGCATTCCTGCCCCAATTGTTGCGGCTGTGGCTGCATCTGCTGTTGCTGCTACAGCTGCTGGGCTTGCATTATCTCAGACTGTTCAACAGGCTGCCGTTATCAACACATTATCTGAGAGGGTGGCTGGTGCCTTGGACACTCAGCAAACATTGAATGGACAATTACACTTTGGAATTCTGATGCTTAATCAGCAAGCAGCACTGTTACAAGAACAAATAGATATGTTGGTTGTGGATACGCCAACATATGTTACATGCTTATGGAATGTCAGAAGTTTGTATAACCCCTCATGCAGCTTTTAATGCATTGGCCAAGGTTGCAGAATTGAATGCTTATTTGCGAGGGCCTTGGAATGGAACATTTTTGAACTATACAATTCAGTTAGCACATGCTATTGTAAGGATTGATGAAACTAGAGTTGTTCCTGTAAATGAGCAGACCTGGTGGTCATTAATGTCTAATGCTGTTGGGTGGATTACTAGGTGGGCAGGGTCTGTTTCCCTCTTATTAATCTGTGCAGGTGGTATGGGAATTGGGTTATTTCTGCTATGCCAATGGCAACGCCAGTTCACTCGACACCGACAGCAAGCCCTTCTGGCCACGTCACCCTCTGAATCTGCACAAGTGTGGTTACAGATAGTACCCAGAGACGGGCAACTCCTGTGGTCCTCATGCGACCTAAGGCAGGGGGCATAAGGGCAGCCCCCTATGACGGGTAAGTTTGGGGATTGCAACAGGTGACCTAAGGCAGGGGCTATCTGATCTTCCACAGGCTGTTCTAGCTGATGTGTTCCTTTTGAAAATAAAAAGGGAGGACATGTCGGCAGCAGTAAGTTTGCTGCCTTCATTTTAAATGCCCTTTTTTTGTCCTGTCCCAGTTAAGTTGTTTGTGTGAAAAATGTGCAGTTGGGTTCCAGAGGGTGCTGGGGATCAGTTCCCCTGTGGTTTTTCCTGTTTGGAAAACAGTGTCCGGCTTGCCTCTGGATACAGAGTAACCATTCCTTGACCCCTGCTGTTGGAGGTGCATATATGCCCATGTTGGTATGAATAAAGAGAGCTGCTTCCCTGATGAACTGAAACTGGGTGTCTAGAGTGCTGTCTAATCTCGGGGTCCCTCGCCAGATTTCGTGCTCCAGCTGCGCGGGTCGCAGTAATCAAACTCTGGATACTGTCGAAATCAGGAGGTGGGGACCCCATCCACTTTTAAAAGTTTTTTTTTTTTAAATAATACCTACCATTGAAGGTACATGATATCTACAACCAAAAATATAAGAAAAAATTAAGGTTTTAGAAAACAGAAAATTTCTCATGCTTTTGGATTGACATGAATAAAATAAACTGTCTGTTTTGTCAAAATCTATCTAGTGATCTTGGTAATACCTATGAAAATTCCAATGATCTTCTTCACAAAGCAAGAGGAAAAAATCTACAATGCATATGATGGCTAAAAAGACTCTAGGAAAAAAATAATCCAAAGCAGGAAAAAACACTGCAGGTTATCAGAACATTTGATCTCAAGACTTGGTTCTAAGTGGCAGGAACAGCATGGTACTATCAGAAAACAGAAGAGTAGACCAGTAGAATAGACAGAGGACACAGAAATGAAGCCACACAGCTAGAACCACCCTGGTCTTTAACAAGATTTTTGTTTTTTATTTATATGTCTGTGTCCAGGTGTATGGCAGTGAATGGGAGTGCCCTTGGAGGACAGAAGAGGACTTTGGATCCCCTGGAGCTGGAGCTACTTACTGGTGGTTGTGAGTTGACAGATTGGATACTGGGAAGCAAACCTGTATCCTATGTCAGTGCAGAAAGTTCTCCTAACCATTGAGCCATCCTTCCAGGCCCCAACATACTTTGGACAAAGATGCCAAAAACATACATTGAGGAAAATGATATTTTTTGAATAAGTAGTTTTGGATATTCACACATAGAGGATAAAATTAGATTCTCATCTCTCCTCCAACCAAAAGTGCAGTTCAGATTAGACAAAGACCCTAAGGTGAGACCTGAAACCACTAGAGAAAAAGCTACAGAAAACAGCTCAATATATGGGCATATGCAAGAACATTCTGAGAAGAAATCCAGTACACAATATATTCCAAGAACTCAACAAATAGGCCTCCAAAAATTAAAAATCATGCTCCATTAGCAAGGAAGCAATCCCCAGCATAAAGAGACAGCCTGGCAAATGGGAGAAGATCAGTCCGCAGATTAATATCTAGGCTCTGTAATGAATTTCAAAACTTGAATATCAAAAAATCTTCCAATTAATAAATGGACAAGTAAATTGAAGAAATACAACTATAATTTACAAAAACTCCATAAACATTTGAAAAAAAAGGGCAAATACCACAATCCACTGGAAATATAAATTAAAATTGTGTGGTGATACTATCTCATTATAGTCAGAACTGTCATATTAAGGAAACAAAAGCTTCCAGGGAGGAGGTGGAAGTGAGCTCTTATACTCTGCTGGTCAGAATGGGAACTGGTGCAGCTGCCATGGGAATCAATATGGGGGCTGTTGGTGACTTCCCAAATTCTTTGACAAAATATCTGAGAAAGGAATTTGAGGCAGGATGGTATATTTATTTGGGCTCCTGTTGAATGGTTTAGTCCATCCTGGTGGGGAAGGAGTGGTGCAGGTGTCTGAAGTGGCTGATCCCATTGTCTCTTTGGTCAGAAAGCAGATGAATCCTGTTGCTCAGCATCCACTTCACTTCGCTTTTGAAGCAGTCTGGAACCCTAGCTCATGAGATGGTGCTGCCCAGACTCAGCGTGGGTCTCCCCTGCTCAGTTTACCCTCTCTGGAGACAGCCTCACATACACACCCAGAGGTGTGGCTCCCAGGTGATTACAAATGTAGCCAGAGGGAGAGGAAGATCAATCATCACAGGAGGTTAACAATAACAAAACACTAAAGCTGTCATACTGTCCAGCGAAGCCACTCCAGGGTCTATACAAAATGAATCTAAGTCACATTGTCACAATGCATACGTCCACACCCCCGTTCAGTGCGCCCACACTGCTGCACTGTTCACAGCACTGTGGAACAAAAGATGTCACACCTAACAATGGGATACCTGCTGAGGAAAGCTGCAAACAGGGAGTGGAAGCAGCCCAAGAGAAAGAAGTATGTTGCAGTCAACAAAGCTAAAAGCAGTTAAGAGATCTGAAGAGCATTTTGACATGGGACACGGAGATAGAGAGTTTGGAAGTTTGCCCATCTGGTTTTTGGTCTTGCTTTTGTCCGGTGTTTCCTCACTCTACCACCTTCCCTACATTTTGGTATGCTAATGTATATCCTATGGCATTATATGTTTTAATTATGTAATCTATTCTTTGATGTTGATTTTGTAGGGGATTACTGTTAGGAGATTGCATGAACCTCAGAAGGGTGAATCTTGGACTTGGAAACATTGTTGATATTGTGATAGACTATGGGAACTTTTGAAGTTGGTCTAAATGCATTTTGTATTATGATATTTTTACAAGCTTTTGGGGGCCAGAGAGTGGACTCCGTAGTTTGAATGTAATTGGCCCCCATAAGCTCCTAGGGAGTGGCACTATTAGGAGGTGTAGTTTTTGGTGGAATAAGTATGACCTTGTTGGAGGAAGTGTGTCACTGTGGAGTTGGGCTTTGAGGTCTCATATATGCTCAATCCATGCAAGTGAGACAGACCACTTCCTGTTGCCTGCACAAGATGCTGAACTATCAGCTACCTCTCCAACACCATGTCTGCCTACATGCCACCAATCTCCCATGATGATTAACTCTGAAACTGTAAGCCACCCAATTAAATGTTTTCCTTTATAAGAGTCATCATGGTCGTGGTGTTTCTTCACAGCAATAAAAACTCTAAGACAATATGTAATATATATGTATACACAATTTGTGGAATACATTTTTGTTGTGTGTGTATATACAGTTTTCAGGGCTGACCACTCTGCATTAGACATTGAATAAGGGGTTCAACCCTGGGAGAAACTAATTCTCCTCTCAGCAGTCATTAGGTGCCTGTAGTCCTTTGTCTAGGGGTGTTCTACATCAACATGTCCGTTGATACTGCTGTTGTCCTGGTCTTGTTTATAGAGTCATTTTTAGGAGAAACTGTTGCAGAGCAAACTTCCTGGTATTTTAGCTTTCACAAGCTCGCTTCCATATTGGTACCTGTTCAGAGACACAGCTGTGATGTAGATGTATCCGTTGGTACTGGTCTCCCCTTGACCCACGTGGTTTATTTCCGCATTGTGTCCAGTTGTGGTTTCTGTGATGGTCTCCACATGTTTTGTAAAGAGAAGAGTCTTAAATGAGGGATAGTAGCTTCACTTATCTGTGGATATAAGGATAAGATTTCAAGTGTAGTAAGGAATTATGCTAGTCTAAAAAGTTGTGCTGGTAGATTCTTTTCTAAGGTCCATGACCTCACTAGCTCTGGGAAGCTACTCTGAGTAACAACAGCTTATGAAAGAATTTATATTGACTTACAGTTTTATCTTCAAAAGCAAAAATAAAGCAGAGAGGATGAGCTGGAAGTGAAGCAAGGCCATTCGTGCTCAAAGTTCATCCTTTGTTAGGTACATCCTCCAACAAGGTTCTACCTTTTACAGTTTCCCTAAACAGTGTCACCAAATGGGGACCAAGTGTTCAACTATGGGAGCCTGTGGGGGACGTTTGTGAGACCAGCCTGATTTCATAGTGTCTGTACTAGTTTATGCCTCCACCCACAGCGCATAAGAGTGTTTCTTTCTGTACATCCACATCACTATTGCTTGTCACTTGTATTCCTGATCATAGCCATTCTGCCTGGAGTGAGATGGAATCCTGAAGTAGTTTTCATCTGTGTTTCCTTCATAGCCAAGGACATTGAATACTTTTCAAACTGTTTACTGGCTGATTGGGATGCACAACTTTAATCCCTGCACATGGAAGCCAGGGGAAAGTGGGTATGTGTGAGTTGCAGGCCAAGCCTGGTCTGCACGTGGTGAGTGCCAGGACAGTCAAGAAGTACGTAGAGAGACCATATCTCAAAAAAAAAAAAAAAAAAAAAGAGTTTACTAGCCATTCTGAGATTATAAAATCAGGAGCCTATGTTAAAAAAAGAAGCTGTAACCTTAACAGTAAAAATATGGTTGGAGTGCAGAATGTTCTTTTCCCCAGGTAGCTTTGTAGAAAAAAAATGTATAAACCATAAGTGAATGCACTTGAAAGCAAGGACATGAAAGGGAACGGCTTGGCATGTACACATTACCTCTACAGAAAAGGAAAAGGCCTGGGTGGGATACTCTTGGCTCTGTTCATATGACCAAAGATGATAAGACATACCACCAGCTGAATTTCCTCAGTGTCCTTCTATTTGCTTAGGTTAACTGTAAAAGTCACCTCACATTTCTCTTGTTTTAAGAATAAAAGTGGGAAGTGCTTTGTTCACACCACTCTTAAGTCTGGAGTCCACTGGTAATCCCTTATAGATCTTTTCACAGACCTTTTATTGTGAAGAGGTTTAGCCTCCCTGGCCAGGGAAGGTAAACAATATAACATTTCTCCTTTCCTTTTCTCCCTCAGAACCCTTCCAATATAACAATCCCTGCTCTCCACCAAATTCATGGCTTCTTTTTTTGTTAACTATTATTGTATGCAAATATGTACATACATATATACATGCATATTTCTAAATATAACCTCTTCAGTCCCTGTTACTTGTATGGATGTTTTCAGGGCTGATTATTTGGTACTGGACAAGCGACTGGTGTGCTCTCATGCTCCCAGCTTTCCTCAGTTACCTGGAGTTTTTTATGTGGGGTTGAAGCCTCATGGGCTCTTCTCTGCCCATGTTCTCTGCCCATGTTCTCAGTCTCATCCATTGGGACTGACCTCTACAACTCTGCATATTGATTGATTGTGTTTTTCTGTAGTGGTCTCCGTACATTGCAAAGAAAAGTTGCCTTGATGAGCAGTGAGGACCACAATTATCTGTGGGCATAAGGACAAATGTTTAGAGATTGTTGTTAGGGATGATGCTGGTTTAGCAAATTAGTGGCTGTAAATTCTCTACCAATAACCATGACCTCACTAGCACTGAATAGTTAGGTTTGTTTCCTGTATCAAGCATGGTTGCCCTCTTGTTGAGCAGGTCTTAAGTCCAATGAGTCCAATTTAGTCCAAGGTACACACACATGCCACAACTGCACCCGGGTTGTCATGCCATGCTGGTTGATGCGGTTCACAGGTGTCAGAGCTGGGAAGGACTGTGAGTTGTCTCCCATCTCTGGAATCTCGCATGGTGCTTTCTGGTACCAGGAAGTCTAATCCAAAGGGAACAGAAATGCAGGTCCGTTCTTGCTCTGGGTACCACAGCCATTTTATATCCTGGGTTAAACAACAGTATCCTCTTTTGGAAACAGTGCCTTTTTAGCTGTTTCCAAGGGCACAGTGCTTTTCATCCCAGTGCTGCTTTGCTGGTCTCCTTTCTCCTGCTACAAAGTAGAGAGAAGAGGGATGGAAAACAGGGAGTTTGGAGGACACTGTGAGACATACGTGCTTGGGTCTGTGGGAAAAATCTCACCTCTGGAGCCAGCTTCAGTGAGTTTACATAGCACATGACAATTTCCTAACAAAAGGTATTCATTCCACTGTAAAACTGAAGAAAATACCTTTTTTCTGAAGAACTAGAGAAGCGAGAGAGAAGGAATCCAGTTGCTTGCTGTGCTGTGTATTGAGAATGAGGACAAAAAGGAGGTAAGGATTTTTGCCCCACCAGAGGATTATCAGGGACAAAACTTGACTTTGAATTGTAAACCTCTGATATCTTCATATTTTGTAAGATCATGCCACACAGCTTCCAGAAGCCACGATCAAAGAGGATCAAGCCAACAAAACTATCTGCCTTTACCCCTGGGTAACTTGAGATACTCTCTGTCTATACTTGGGGTGAGGGCCAAACTGCTTGAAGGCCTGTACCTGCAATTAGTGTGTGTCTACACCTGGGAGAAGACAGCCTGAAAAACTGGAGGAATAAATAAATGCCTTTTCACCTACAAACAAGCAGCACTATGATTGATACTCCTTATTCCATCGTCCAGTTTATGTTTGGGCCAGGATTAACTATTGAAAAATATCAGGCCTTTTTTTTTTTTTTTTTTTTAATGGCTTAGGTCAGTCTAGATGTTATCTGTTACCACTCTATGAGGCAACAACAAACATCTATATTGGAATATCTTCCATCTCTTCTTTGCCTGCCTCTCCAGAGAGTCCTCTGAGATTTTCCTCTTTTCTTCCTTCCATCCCCTTGTGAACAACCACTAGGAAAGGGAAGGCTGCTATACTCTGGCAGAACTCTTAGATCCCTGTATCCTGCCCTCTCTCCTTAGGGACCACACTGAAGGGAGCCTATAGACACCAGTCACTCTTGACTTTCCACACTGTGACCTTGATGAATCCTTTCAGATGAATGCTGGTGTGCAATTTGCTTTCTCCTTTTCATGCAGACATGTCCTCTAATCCACGGAATAACGCCACCCACATTTACCGTGGGTTTCCCCATCTCAATTAATTTAATCTAGAGAAATCTCACGGACAAGCCTAAAGGCTGGTCTCCTACATGATTCCAGAGCCTTTCAAATTAACAATCTTAAGAAGCACAAGAATTATCTCAGCCAATTAATTAATTTTTAGAAGGACAGAGTCAACATGTCAGCATTTTGCAACTCTGATAAACTAATGGATCCAGATATACATTCCCAATTACTATTCACGACGCAACAAATTTTGTACATCTGACAGAATTACATCACCTAGGAACTACTTGTTCCACATATGCCCACTAGTTGGGATACTCAAACTTACAAACAACATCTTAAAAAATTAGGAAACAAAGTGATCAACGAACACCTGTGTTCAAACGCCTCACTCCACCCAGGGCAGAGCTTTGAGGCTCCTGGTGCTGCAGGCAAAGGCCAGAGACCAGCTCACAGGGAACTAACTTCCTCCAGGAGGCTGAGGAGGAAGAGGAAGTGCCTCTTCCATGTAACCTTGGAAACCGGGGGAGGCATTCTGGGGAGGCTTTCCCTTAGCACCACCCTTAATCTGCTCTGGCAGCCTCAGAGGCGGAGCAACCCAGACTCCTGCATAGCAGCGGTGACGGTGGTAGGGGCAGGGAGCTAACGGTGGAGTCGCTCTGCCCCTTTGGTCTGCATCACTCAAGGAGGGGGAGGGAACGGCCATCACGCTGTCCTGGCTTCCGCGGCTCAGTGCCAGCCGCTGCGCTCAGCGTAGAGCCCGGTGCTGGCACGTGCCAGGGCGACGGTCCCTGGTTCTTGATCCTGAAGGGGCTCTTCCTTGTCACAAGCTCTTTTGGCTGAATTCTTGTGACGATTTTGTTTTGCACGGTCCTCTTCAAGATGGGGTGGCTGCGGCACCCTCCGGGACCAGAAAATCCAAGGTGAGGAGAGCATTCCACTGCCAGGTTCCCTGTAGCTCGGAAGGGTAATCAATTGGAAAATTCGGGCATGGGGAGAAGGATTTCTTCTTTAAAAGAAGCACTCTTCCTTTCCTCAGGGATTTCCATTTCAATTTATAATCACCCATTGATTTCCTGGTGTTTTTTTTTTTTTTAAATTTCCTGATGTACAAGCAGTTTGTTTCCTTCCTGCTCCTTGTTATCACTATCCCGAGAGAATCTGCTGTATTTCAGACATTTACACAGTGACGCGATGAAGAGGACCTGATAAAGGGAAGAGTCAAGGAGTTATATCGTGTTGACTCAGCTCCATAGTCAAAGGAGGGTTGAATAAGGTCCTTCTTACAGCCCTGTGAAATGTTTAATGCTCAATGATTCTGAAAGGTAGTTGCTTATTACCAAAATGTTTCATTTGCTTACTGAGTTCCAGGCATTTGCCTAAGCTCCCGATTCTGTCACTTAAGCTTCTTCGTGAGCTGAGTTCCTTCATTATCTTATTCTACAGGTGAGGAAACGGAAGGCACAAGGATTAAGTAGTCTTCAGAGTTAGTAAAGCCTAAGATTTTAGATAAAGCCTGAATGTTCCTCCATTCATGTGCGACTGTAGTTATGTTTGTTTTCATGTGCACATGGATGACTTTTCAGCTTCCAACAGAATGAATTTTACAGTTCTACAAATCTCTAGGTCCAACACCCACTCGTACACTTAGAGAACTTAATGGTTTCTGTAAGAGTTTTATGCTGGGGTTTTTGTTTGCTTTTTGATTCTTCTGATTACTTAAAGTTGTTGAAGTTATACTTGTTAATTTTAGAAGTATGGTTGCCTTGAATGTTGAGCGTGTTTTTGTTTTAGGCAGATGTTGTGTTTCTTTTGGGGGACACACTGGATGCATGGGTTACAGAAGTCGATCATATGACAACTGCTTCAGCTGGAGACGTTGCCCGGAGAAGATCTCATCACATTTGCCAAGAAGCAAATGATGCTACTACAGAGAGTAAAGCAAGGTGCACAGGTACGAGGTTTGATATTACAGTGTTTTGTTTTGTTTTCTTTTGTTTTCATTACCTAACATGAAATCTAGAATGTGAGCTTGAGAGCAAGCATTACTTCTCCATGGTCTCTGCTTCAGTTCCTGCCTCCAGGTTCCGCACAAGTTTTACCCTGACTTCCCTCAATGATAGACTGACCTGGAAGTGCAAGATAAAATAAAACTTTTATTTCCCATGTTGCTCTTGGTCAGAAAAAGGAACTAGAATAGATAGTTAATCTTCATGCCAAATTTGTCTGGATTTGAAATCACCTAGGAGACACACACCTCTGGATGTATGTTTTGGAGAGTAGGCTGGGCTCACATTCAGTTTCCTTTCTTATAGAGCCCATGCCACCTGCCTAAGGGTGGTACCACCCACAGTGTTGGCAAGGCCCTCCTCCATCAATTAGCAATCAAGCAAATGCCCTACAGACATGCCCACAGGCCAATCAGATGGAGGCCACTCTTCAGTTGAGGTTTCCTCTCCCCAGCCTTGTCAAGAGTCTCCTGTTGTTTACAGCTGCAGATGACAGGCTAGCTTCATGGGATTCCCCTGCCTCTGTTTCCCATCCTGACAACAGAGTGCTACCACATCCAGCTTTACACAGGTTCTGGGGATCTGAACTCAGGTCCTCATGCTTGTGTGCCAAGTACTTTACCCACTAAACCAGCTCCTTGGCCCACATTTTAAAAAAATGGTACTAGAGGTAGAACCCAGGGCTTTGAGCAAGTTCTACAAGCATTGTGCTCTTGAGCTGTATGCTCACCCCTCTTTTTATCTTGTATTTAAGACAAGGTCTCACTAAGTTCCCAGGCTATCCTTGAATTCACACTGTTGTTGTCTTGGTCACTTTTCTGTGGCTGTGATAAAACAGCATGACCAGGGAAAGACATAGAATGAAGGGTTGATTTAAGTTTATGGTTCTAGAGAAATAAACACCCATGATGATGGAGCTGAGTGACAGATGACAGGCACAGAGGCTAGAGCTGGAGCTGAGGGTTCACATCTCACAGCACAAGCTGAAAGCAGAGAGAGCGACTTGAGCTATTGATTCCCTTACCTCTGCTTCCTGAAGAGCTGGGATTGTAGACCAGCAGCAGCACTGGGCACAGCCCTATGCCACAGATTGTCTGTTCTTCCAACTGTGACAGACACTTGGTTTCTTTCCAGTCCGGGACTGTTTCCCCTCTGCTAGGTGCCAACCTCACCTTCCCTCTTCTGACTGCAGAAGCTGTCTCCAGACATTACAAGATGTTCCACAGGTGTCAGATGACCTTTTTTGGAAGCTACTGGTTTAATCCCCAAGCCCTGTGCCTCACACCACTTCCTTGCTCTCTTGTGATTGTGAGCTCTCTGCTTCCTGTATTGGCTGCCATGTCTTCCTGTTGCATGCATTCTTATCTGTCTGGAAACATAAGCCCAAGGAAAATCCTCCTTTCATAAACTGCCTTGGTCACAATGTTTTAACATCATGGGGATAGGAAAGTAACTAATACAGAAGTTAATATCAGGGATGAAGTATTGCTGTTGAAAAGCCTGGCCATGTTGTTTTTGTTTTTGTTTTAGAGGAATGTGAAGACTTTAGGACTTTGGACTAGAAAAGTGGTTGGACACTGTAAGTAGAGATTAAAGGGTCATTCTAATAGGATCCTAAAGGCAGTAGTGCTGAGAGCCATGTGGACTAGGGAGACACAGCTCAAGGGGTTTCACAGGGGAATGATGTCAGCAAACAGACTGGAGGCCATTCATGGGATACTTTGGCAAAGAATCTGACTGCCTTCTGCCCGTGACCTGAGAACCTACTTGTGGCTAAATTTAAAAAGAAAAAAAAATGTTGCAAACTTAGCATCCCATCCCAGGTATGTGCTGGAACAGAGGCTGTGATTGTTAAGATTAGTGACCTTAATGATCTGACCATAACAAACGGAAGAGTTCTCCCAGGCCAGAACCCCACACAGCACTTCTGATTTGTAAAAGGAAAAGGCCGAAAGCATTTTCTGCTCCTAGAAAGCAACTACAAACGAAAGCTGCTGCCAGTGTGGTTCAGGGAGATGAGGGTCCAACCCAAGCTGGCTGCAGAACTTGGCAGTGCCACCTCCTTGGCGCTGGCTTCAGCATGAAGGATGCAAGAGTAAAGGGGTCATAGATTCGTGCTCTGTGGTTTCAGAGAACGGAGGCCAGACAGCATGTGGCAGGGGAGTCCCCACATGATGGCCCTGAAATGTCAGGACGTCCGTCCTAAGAGGCCATCGTGTGAAGTGAAAGATATTGGAGGTATCAGAGCTATGGGATATCTGCCAAAGAGAGCTTCATAAAGAGGGTGGAAACAGCCTGTGAAGTGAAAGATAAAGAAGTATCAGAACTATGGGATATCTGCCAAAGAGAGCTTTACAAAGAGGGTGGAAACAGCCTGAGAAAGAGGTATTAAGCAAAATATCCCCAGGTAGTGGGTAACTCCACCCATGCACTAAGCCTAATCAAACCGAATTTAAGTCCAGGTTTTAAAATGAGCAAAGCATTCTCCGGTGGTCTCAGGGGAAGAGGGGAAACCACCAGACAAGTTTATGGGCCGGACCTTAACTACCCTGTAGGAATGGTCTTGAGTAGCTCTAGGGAAGGAGCCGACCCTTGTCAGCATTACACCTGGAAAGCACACAAGACTGGACATGACCCTAATGGCTTGCTTCCAAAGCAGCAGGCATCTGCCACCAAGATGAAGATGTGTTATTGCCTCATGAGGTAAAATGGATAGACAGAGTTAGGAAGCTTCTCCGACGGTGTCTAATTTCTTTATGAAAAGTCTTGCGGGCCGCAAGAATATATCATAGAGATTCAGCTGTGTATTAAAGCTGAACTTTGACCAGCCAAGGGTCTGTCAAAAGGCAAAGCCATTTATTATGAATATTTGGTGTTACCCAGCCTTTAATATTTCAGCTGTCTTCTGCTATGAAATCCTTGTGTGCCCAGACCTATTGGTAAACAGTTCAGCTCCCCAGACCTGCTGAACCTAAGTTACTAACTGCCCTGCTGACAAGCTGGCAGAGACATGTAGCTTTGTTTCCTGTGCTAGTGAAGCTCAGGCCATCTCCTGGCCTTGAGGCCTGCTGGTTCTCCAGAGCACTTTGACTGAGAACAAAAGAGCTTTTTACATATCAAGGTGGGAGATAAAACAACATTCCTGAGGAGGCAGGCAATGAGGTGCCCAGGGAAAGAAAAGGCAGGTATATTCTGTAGACAGGGACAGAACCGCATGGCGAGAGAGAAGAGAGGATGACAGAGGTTCCATAAAGGGTAAGCAGATCTCGAGTAGAGTTTTCTGAGTGCCAGGAGTAGAGAGTAGCAGAAATGGAGAAAGAGGACACAGAGGACGATGATGAGGCTGAGAGAATTGACATTAGTCGTTAGCAGGACTATGAGCTAGGGACCTGGATGGAACTGCAGTTATGGAGACAGGATTTCATTTCCAGAGAAATAAAGTAGATGGATATAGATATGTCTAGAGTTATTCCTCCTGCCTTGAATGCCTGGTGGAGCTATAGCTGAATTGATAGAATTTTGTCTTAGAGGAATAAAGTTAATACACATGAGAACATAGTGTATGTAGATTTTTTTTCCCTCATATCCCACGCCAGATGTAGCTAACCCCCGGGAACCCTGGGTACTCCATAGGTTTTTTTTTTTTTTTTTTTGGTTTTTCGAGACAGGGTTTCTCTGTGTAGCTTTGCGCCTATTTCCTGGAACTCACTTGGTAGCCCAGGCTGGCCTCGAACTCATAGAAATCCGCCTGGCTCTGCCTCCCAAGTGCTGGGATTAAAGGCGTGCGCCACCACCGCCCGCCACTCCATAGGTATTAAAGGCACACATGGGAACCTGAAGATGTGCAGATGAACTAGGGTTGAAACTCCACTGAATTCTCATACATTTTCAAGAGGTCCCATTTATTAATTTAGTATTTATTTATTTATTATTATTAATTGTTGTTCTCAGTGTCTGTGCTACTGGTGTTATATTTAGGAAGTGATCTCCTGTGCCAATGCGTTCAAGAGTACTTCCTACTTTCTCTTCTAAAGGGATGGCTTTTAAGAGAGCTTGCTGCTCTTGCAGAGGACCCAGGTTCAAATCCCAGCACCCACACAGTGATCAGAACTATAACCTGTAACTCCAAGTCCAGGGGATCCAAAGCCTTCTTCTGGCCTACATGAGTACTGCATGAATGTAGTGCATATCTATACATGCAAGTAAACTCTCTTTTAAAGGGGTGTGTGTGTGTGTGTGTGTGTGTGTGTGTGTGTGTGTGTTCCATACCTGTAATCTCAGCATTCAAGAGGCAGAGGCAGGAGGATTGCCACAGTTTCAGGCTATCCTGGTCTCTGTAGTGATAGCAGAGGGGACTGGAGATGATGTTTGTATCATGTTTTATACTGCAGAGTAGATCTCAAGCCTGACATAGTTTTCTTTCAGTTTCTGGTTTTAATTGGGTGTTGATATTTACTGGATGGAGTTTCCCTCTGGATCCTTGGGTTGCCACCTGGCTGAAATTAGTTCTGACCTGAAAGGCTCTGAGTTTGTCACAGGGGTCAGGAAGATGTCTGTGTGCCTACAGAGGAGAATGCTGAAAAAACCCTGGAGACATTTCAGTGTGGCTTCAGGAACTTCAGAAAATGACCAGAGGAGAAAAGCAGCCCTTTGCTGCTGCGGCTTGCCTGCCAGGTGCCACCTTCTCAGGAAGGTGGAACCTTAAAGGAGCAAGGACCTGGATCCTGGCCATGTGCTGACTGTTGGGTTGTCTGTCTGTTTTTCCAACTCTGGGAATAGAACCCAGAGAGCTTTCCCCAGGCCAGAAAAGTGCTCTATTCCAATCTCCTAGTCCCAAGTTTATTTGTTTCTTTTATTTATTTATTTGGAGACAGGACCTTGCTCAGTAGTCCTGACAGCCTAGAGCTTCCTGTGTAGACCGGAGTGGCCTCCAGCTTTCAGTGATTCTCAGGGCTCAGCCTCCTGAGTGGTGGGGTTAAAGGTGTGAGCCACTTGTCCTCCCCCAGGTGCTTTTTCTCTCTCTTTACACTGGGGTTCCTGTAGGCTAGGCAGCTCTCAGAACTATATCCAGAGTCAAAGGCGACACTGAATTGATCTTCATTGTGCTCATCCCCTAAATATGGATCAGAACATGAGCCGCCATGACAGACCCAAGGGCCAAATTTTCATGATTATACTGATATGACAGGACACTCCTGTTTTTGAACTGCTTTTTTTTTTCCCCACAGAGCCTTGTTAAGGAGCATAGGCCAGACTGGAACTCACAATCCTCCTGCCTCAGCTTTCCGAGTGTTGGCATTACATCTAGTTTCTTGTATCTTTTGAATTTCTTAGATTTTATTTTTATTTTAAAAGTAATATACAATCAGAAGGGCAGGAACAGCAGGCAAGAACAAAAATCCCAGAAACATGTAACAACAACCACAACCCCCAGAATCATGGAACAGCAACAACAAAAAGTAAACGGAACTCCTTTTCTGGAGTGAAGTTTGAAATAAAATCAGAATGTTCAAGAGTGGTTACAGAGTTTCTTTTGAAAGATCACTGAAACATTCATTGCAAACCTCTCCCCCAGGAAACAGAAGAAAGGAAGCCCTCAACTCTAAGGAAATGCATCATCAGCTTTATCACCACGCCACGCCTCCCCCAGCCTTGTCCTGTTGCTTCAGGGTAAAGTGGAGCCTGAGTCCCCTGACTGGAGGCTACTGAGTGGCTTGTGCTGCTATTAGAATGAATGATATTAATAACCAAAGTCCTGGTGCTGGACTTAGTAGTTGGTAGAGGTGGCCCTGAGCATACAGCAGGCCCTGGAACCCGAACTCTAAACAAAAGCAATGCAAGCAGGGCCTGTGGTGGTGCGGGCTCTGGAGGCTGAGGCAGGAGGCTCCACCACGAGTCTGTGTTTTTTAAAGGACCCGCTCCCACACACACACACTCCAGAAGGTCCTAGTTCTATTTCCAAGTATGATAAGTTTCCCCTGGCTTTTTGAGTTCTATCCTTCGCCCCAAGAAGTGACTAGAAAAGAATGTTAAAAACCAAAAACAGGGCTGGAGAGATGGCTCAGAGGTTAAGAGCACTGACTGCTCCTCCAGAGGTCCTGAGTTCAATTCCCAGCAACCACATGGTGGCTCACAACCATCTGTAATGAGATCTGGTGCCCTCTTCTGACCTGCAGACATACATGCAGGCAGAACACTGTATACATAATAAATAAATCTTAAAAAAAAAAAAAAAAAAAAAAAACCAAAAACAAACAAAAAGAGTCTCTTGTGGTGGCAGTGTGTCTGAGCTTCAATCACTGTTTGTTTTGCACAAGGTAAATTTATATTTCTTTGAGTGGCTCTGTCATAAAAATCTCTCCATGCATTTAAACCCAGCCTCTGAAGGCTCCTAAACCCTGAATGTATGAAAAATGAAGCTGGGTGGAAGCTGCTGTTACTCTTAGCCCCCTTTTCTTTGATAAGGTTTTGTACTGAGTGTTGGATTCATGCCAGCACCGTTTGTCGAAGATGCTTTCTTTTCTCCATTGTATAGTTTTGGCTTCTTCGTCGATAATCAAGTGTTCATAGGTGTGTGGATTTATGTCTGGGTCTTTGATTAGATTCCATTGATCCACCTGTCTGTTTTTACGCCAATACCATCAGCAATAGGTTCTTATATCAAGTTCTGAATAGTAGCAAAGAGCAATATCCTTATATTTGGGAGTCTATGGCACCTCCTCTCCTGAATTAATTTTGAAATCTCACAGGTGTCTTTCTTGATTTTCCATTTGTAATATACGCTTTCAAGGTATTCCCAAATCACTCTCTGGATATCATTAGCACATATTGTAATGCCTCCCTAGTCAACTGTAAATGTATTCATTTCAAAAAATGAATACAATAATAACATATATAAAATAATAAACAATAAAATATTTAAAAGTTTAAAAGTAATACCAAATAACTTTAGGGGAGAGTAACAAAAGGTGAAGAACTAATACATCTCATCCAATAAAAAATATTTTTGCATGAAATCTTTTTGATAGTAAATAAAAAGATACAAGCATATGACTCAATCCTTCTCTTTTGAATACAAACAGATCAGCAGCAGAATATCTGAATACTCTGGAGATTGCCAGATGAAAACATAAGGAGTGAATTTCAAACTATAACTACAGAGAAGGACCTTCTGAACAAGAATGCAGTCGCTTGGGAAATAAACAAGATTTGATGCATAAGCCAACATAACACTTAGAAGCTTCTGCACAGGTATTCTGTCTTCTTTAGAATATTCTGCATGGCAGTGTCTCCATGATCTTTCTCTGCCTGTTTGTTGGTGGTGTGTAGAATAGCTATTGAGTTTGTAAGGTGATTCTGGGACCTGCCACTTTGCTGAGACTGTTGATCATCTCTGTAAGTTTTCTGGCAGGATATTTGGAAAATGTTGTGTATAATATCATATCGTTGACAAGTAGGGATACTTTGATTTTTTTTTCTTTTCCTATTGGTATGTGTTTAATTTCCTTTTAAGGCTTCATGGTTCCAGCTAATGCATCAAATACAATAATGAAAAGGACTGGGCATAGTGGACAGCACTGATTATTTTCAGATTTGATTGGGATTGATTCAAGTTCTTCTCCACTGAACCTGACGCTGCCCGTGGGTTTGTCATAGAAACCTCCATTCTATTGAGGTACCATAGGACTTTTATCAAAAAAAGCATGTTGGATTTTATCAAAGGCTTTTTCTACATCTTTTAAGATCATCATGTGATCTTTGCCTTGAGTCCATTTATGTTATTTCTCAGAATTGAAAATAATCTTTCAAACACAAAATTTTCTTATCTAGAATATAGAGTAAATTTACCTGGCCTTGATAAAAACCCTGAGTCTGGAGCTGCTCATATGAAGAAATGAAACAATGAAATGTAGTATAAAAATATCAAATTGGGAGGTCAGAGTTGTTTTGTATTCACAACTGCAGAAGGCATAGTTCATATGACAGGATAAGGTGGATAAAATAATATTTGGATGTTTACCTCCACTTGAAACTTTCTGTCTGCCTAACGTCTGGCTGTGGGTCTCTGCACTTGCTCCCATCTGCTGCCAGAGGAAGCCTCTCTGATGATAACTGGACAAAGCACTGATCTGTGAGTATTGCAGAATATCATTAGGAATCATTTCACTGTTTTTTGTTGGTTTGTTTTTTGCCTGTAGTGTTTGATTCCACCCTAGGTCTCTGGACTATCCAGTCTCCAGTTCCTGGCCATGAGATTGTATAGGGCACCCACTCCCTCTCATGGACTGGGCCTCAAGTTAAACCTGCCATGGTCATGCAGTCTGTGCCTTCTCTCTCTGCTCTCTACTCTGTGTTCCCTCTCTGCTCCCTGCTCTCTGCTCTGCTCCCGCCATCTCCCCCCCCCCCAGACCTAGCTCCCCTCTCTCCCTCACCTTTCCCTTCTAATAAAGCTCTCTGTAACTCTAGTAATCATGGCCGTGGCTCCTGACTTTTCCACCAGTAACCAGCGCCACCAAACAGTACTGTTTATCTTTCAGTAGACACTGGGTTTTATTTCTGATTTTAGAGGAAATTCTTTGAGATTCTCTCAGTTTAGATTGATGTTGGCTGTGGGCTTGCTACACACTGTATTCTATGAATGTATGTGTTAGTTTTATGCGGTGCTATTTACCCTGTGAGAAAAAGTCATGGGGCACAACAAAACCCACTATAAGAGTTTATTAGGAGAAGGGAGGGACAGGCCTGTTTGAAAGACATGTGTGGGAGAGGGAAGAGAGGGTAATGGGATCCGCCTTTCATGGACTCCCCCAACGCATGCACATATGGGCCTACACTATACCACGCATGTGCATAGATTACGTAATCACACTGCACACAAATTACATGACCACACAGCACACAGATTACATAGGTACGGCCCAGGAAATGACTAAGCATCTTGCCAACACATGCGAGGTCATGGGGCATGGCTAGAAATTCTATCAGTATGTCCCTATTTTAAGCTTTTGTCATGTGTGTTACAATCTGAATAATCACAGAGGTTAGGTACCTAGAAAGGCACCAGAAGGAGGAGAGAATCTTCCAAGGAAGTGAAAATGGAACACTGAGTTACTAAGTATAGACACTGTCTTATAGTGACAGGATAGGAAAAGGGATTCCAAGGAAATGGAACCAGGAAACAAGGAAAAGTTGTACTGTCCTTTCCCCCATGTTCCCCGTGATGGGATGGTTAATATTGATTGTCAACTTGACAGGATCTAAAAGTCCCTTAAGAGACTCTGGACTCCTCTGTGAAAGATCATCCACATTAGGTTAGCTGAGGTGGAAAGGATCACCCTCAATGTGGGCAACACCAGACTGAACAAAACAGACAAAGTAAGCTGAGCACCGCCCCCCTTCCCCTCTCCCTCTCCTTCTCCCCCTCTCCCTGCCCCTTCCCCACCCTCTGCTTCTTGATTGTGGATGCAAGATGACCAGCTGCTTCAAGCTCCGGCTGCCATGCCTTCCCACCACGATAAACTACACCTTACAAACTGAACCAAAACCAACCCTTCTTCCTGAAGTTTCTTTTGCCAGGCATTTTCACAACAACGAGAAAGTAACTAGTACATTCCATTGTGAAGCAAGTCCTTGTACCTCTGGATGCTCTAATAACGGATACCTCCAGGCAGCCTTCTCAGACACCTCTTCAAGCCTGCTTCAGAAAAGACTTAGAGGTAGATTCTGTTGCAGTTTCAGATTATTGCCACTAGGTGGCAATATGGATCCTGCTGTGGGGTCCTAAAAATTAGGTTTCTAGCAGCCTGTGAAGTAAACGTTTAAAATGTCTCTCAACGATTTCTTTTCTTTTTCGTTCTTTCTTTCAGCAAGTGTTTCTTTTAATTTATGACTCGCTAAATTTAACTAGGGTTGATTGGGTGAGCATGAGTGTGGTCTTGGGTGACAAAACTTTTCCTGGAGGAACAGGGAACCCACAACACACCAAAGTACGGATACTACCAAAGTCCAACCTGGTGAACCGATGAGTTGTATTGGGGTTGCTAACAACAATATGGGGTGGCCGGGCGGTGGTGGTGCACGCCTTTAATCCCAGCACTCGGGAGGCAGAGCCAGGCGGATCTCTGTGAGTTCGAGGCCAGCCTGGGCTACAGAGTGAGTTCCAGGAAAGGCGCAAAGCTACACAGAGAAACCCTGTCTCGAAAAACAAAACAAAACAAAACAAAACAAAACAAAAAAGAATATGGGGTGAGAGGTTACTTACTGGAACAGAAATGACTCAAAGACAGCTGCATCACATGAGGAACTGTGTATTAAAAGGTCTCAGCATTAGGAAGGTAGAGTACCACTGACCTAGGTCCTAGATTTTAGGAGGTCAGAAAAAGTAAAGGACAAAAGGGAGAAAGGAGATAGGGAGGCAGGCTTCCTCAGCAATTTTCTCCTTTTTCTTTTCTTTCTTTTTTTCTTTTTGTTCTTGTTTTGGTATGATTTGGGTTCGGTTTTGCTTTGTTGTTTTTCAGATTTTTGTTGAAGGTGACTTTTCTGGTCTTGTTTTGGGGTTGTTTACTGTTGGTTTTTAGGTGGTTTTTTTGATGGGGTGGGGATTGTTTTTGAGACAGGGTCTCATAGAGCCCAGCCTGGCCTCTGACCCACAATATAACCAAGGAAGACCTTGAACTTGAGATCCTTACCACCTCTTCCTCCCACCTCCTGAGACCATGGGTGGTCAGTCATCAATACAAGTACTCAAGACATGACTATGAACTACATTCTCAATGCTGTACAACAGATCTTCAGCATTTACCCATCATGTCTAGCACTTCACACTTTTGGAGCAACGTCTTCCCATGCTCAACAACTCATAATGAATAGATGAGACTTGGGAGAGCCTGTGTGGGACACATTGCTTGTCTGTTGGAATGAGATTAAACTCAAATGTATTAACCAGGCATGAAGTATGTGGAAATGTCTTTTTCTGAAAATCCTTCTTGCCTTCAGAAACTGAACTTTTGCTGGACCTTGCAACCAAGTTAATAACGTGCCTGGGAATCATTCAAAACTATGTACCTACCCTGCTGCCTTACTATGTACTCAGCCTGTTTAACTTGCCTTTAAAAGAACAATGTAACCGACCTCACCATGCCTTGCAATTCCCACGTAATCAGCATTTACAACCTAAGCTAAAGGCATAGCTTCAATCTTAAATTACGTACTCTCCCATGTCCCTGACCCAGAATGATGGAGGTGCAGGTTGTAATCATTTGCTGAAAGCAACCTTAAACAAAATAAATACCCCATAAATGTTCAAAGCAACGTGTGGGTATAAAGACTGATAACAACTGTTTGTAGTTTCCTTGCTATTCTGGGCCAGGTGGGATCCATACAGTAACTTCTTACCTTGTAGAACTTTGTTAAAGACTTCTAGAGAAAGGAATCCCTCATGCTTTCTCATGCTGTGTAGCAAAGCTCTTCGTTAGGGACAGACTTCAGACACACACAACAAACAGGCCACAGACAGATGGAAGGCACAGAGATAAAAGTAGAGAATTCAAATTTGGGCTTGCTCTTAGTCTACACGACTCAAAGAGGAAGTCTCTCTATTCTTAATGCAATACTAATGCAGATGTACACATCTGTAACTCTAGACCTAAGGAGGCTGAAGGAGGAAAATTATAAACTGATGACCAGCTTAAGCTACATACTGAATTCCAAGCTACCCTGGCCTACATAGTGAAAATTTATTTAAAAATTATTTAAAAAACAACAGAAAAGATCAAATCTGCCAGACAGTGGTGACACACGCTTTTAATCCCAGCACTCAGGAGACAGCGGCAGGTGGATCTCTGTGAGTTCAAGACCAGCCTGGTCTCCAGAGTGAGTTCCAGGACAGCCAGAGCTATATAGTGAAACTCCTCTGTCTCAAAGCCACCCTCCCACCAAAAAAAGAAAGAAAAGAAAAGATCAAACCTATATAACACTGATATGGGTTGTTGCTGTAGTTCATGGGAGCTTTTCATTGATTCTTCCCCATTAATGAACAATGTCTGACTACTGCCAGACAAGGATCTGTATCTACTTGCCAAAATAATAAGATTTTAAAATCCTCTTTAATATTCTTTGGTAGGAATCAGTTCTGGGACTGGAGGGCATGTCTCAGTGGTAGAGCACCTGCCTAGAATCCCCCAGTGAGGGACTGGGGTGTGGCTCAGTGGTAGATCACCTGCCTAGAATCCCCCAGTGAGGGGCTGGGGTGGGCTCAGTGGTAGAGTACCTGCTAGCATATGTGAGGTCCAGTTCCTGGGTTCCATCCCCAATACCTCAAACACACACACACACGCACACACACGCACACACGCGCGCACACACACCTCAATTCAGATTCCACATTTTAAGGGCTCAGCATATACATGTGACTGACAGCTGCCCTTTTGGAAAGAACAGGAATCTTAAACAAAGAATCTCTGGGCATAGCTTCCTCATGTCCAAATCTTGATCTCTAGAATGAGTCCTGCATTTCAATAACTACAGATCATGAGCACTACTGTCTACTGTTAATTGCTTTTCAATGATCAAGACTGAGTTGCCAGGTCGGAAGTCACATCTGAGTCTTTACTTAGCATGAATTCCCTCCTAGAAAAGGCCACTGTCTTGACTATGACGATTAACTATTAACTGTTAACATTACATTCTTCACTCTCTCGATGTTCTCTCCCTGCATGCTCTACTCTATGTACATAGATAAATGGAATCAGTCTTTGTCCTCTTGTGAGTGGCTTATTTCATTTGGCACAGTTGTCCTCAAACTTGAACTACGTTGTGTGATGTATCAGAATGTCCTTCCTTTAAATTTTTTTTATTTTATTTTTAAGTGTGTGTGTGTGTGTGTATGTATGTATGTATGTATGCGCATGCGCATATGAATGCAGATATTCAAAGAGTCCAGAAGAGAATGTCAGATGCCCAGGACCTGGAGTTTAAGGCCATTGTGAGCCACCAAGTATGATACTAGGAACCAAACGCAGATTTCTACCAGTGAGTGCTTTAACCACTGGCCATCTCCCCAGCCCCGTGCCCTTCCTTTCTAACGGCCGAGTGCACGTGTGTCACATTCTGTTTAGTCATCCGTCAGGTGGTGGACACTTCACTTGGTGTCCTAATTTGTTGGTGTGCCAAAACACTGACCGGCAACTTGAGGAGAAACGGGGGTTTTTGGCTCACACAGCCCAAGGACAGCCCACCCTTGAGGGAAGTCAGGGCAGGAACTCAAACAGGAACCATGGAGGAGAGCTACTTACTGTCTTGATTCCGCTAGGTTACTTAGCTACCTTCCTTACACAACCCAGGGCCACTTGCCCAGGGATGGCAGTGCCCACAGTGGACTGGGCCCCTCCATACCGATTACCAATCAAGAGAATGCTCCCACAGGCCAGTCTGATGAAGATGATTCCCCCATTGAGGTTCCTCGTCCCTGGTGAGTCTGGTTTGTGACATGTTGACAAAGACCAACCGGTACCCTGGGGCAGTTCCATCTTTTGCCTATGATGATTCTGCTGCTGTGAACAGGGGTGTACAAATATCTTTTCACATCCTTGCTTTCAGTTTTCTAGCATTTATGCCCAGAAATGGAATTTGTGTCTCATATGGCAATTCTGTTTTTAAATGTTTAAAGGTTAGCACCATATTGCTTTCCAAGGGGTCTTCACCAGCAAGACACAAGAATTCTAATTTCTCCACATCCTTGTCTACACCCCCTTTTTGAGGTAGGGGTAGTTTCAATAGTTGCCACTGAAAGGAAAAGTATCCACTCGGGACCGCCAATACCAAGTTCTCAGCACAAAGGAGATTTATTTGCCCCAGAGGGACAGAGGGCAGGGAATAAGAGACAAAGACAGGAGATGGAGGACAAGGGAGAAGGGGAAGGGGACACGGGAAATGGGGAGGGGGATTTGTCCCAGAGGACAGAGGACTGCCTGCCTCTGGATAGAGGGGAGACAGAGGTGGCCCATAGGAAAATGGCGGTTTATAAAGGTAAGGGTGAGGCTGGAGAGATGGCTCAGAGGTTAAGAGCACTGCTTGTTCTTCCAAAGGTCCTGAGTTCAATTCCCAGCAACCACATGGTGGCTCACAACCATCTGTAATGAGATCTGGTGCCCTCTTCTGGCCTGCAGGGATATGTGCAGACAGAACACTGTAGACGTAATAAATAAATCTTAAAATAAATAAAGGTAAAGGTGAAAATCCCATGTTAGGATGAAGTGTTTACTTTTAATTGGGCATGTTAATGAAGTGAACCAAAGGGGGCTTCTGATTGCTGGACTTCAATACTTGGATAGCTAGACCTTGATAGTCAGCCTCAGGAGGAGGAAGTGGCCAAATAAGGGAATGGACCTTGGGGGCTAGCCTTAGGAATGCAAGCTAACGGATTTTAGCAAGGCAGAGGGAATAGGGGAGAAGGCTGGCCAGGGCCATGTTTGCCAGGACCAGGCTGACTAGAGTCCCTTCAGCCACCCCAACAGGTATGAGGCAGTAGTCTCTGAATTCTAGCACAATTCATTTGGTCACAGTTCCTGGAAGCATGAGTTCCTCCTTTCTTCTCTTCCTCCTCCCCCTCCTCCCCTCCTTCCTTCTCTCTCTCCTCATGTTCTTCCCCTCCCTCCTCCTCCCCTCCTTCCTCCTCCTCCTCCCCTTCTTCCCTCCTTCCTTCTCGTCCTCCTTCTCCTCCCTAGCATGATTCTGCAAGCCTGCCTGACCTGGCTTCTCCTTTCTTTCTACCCACACCCCACCCCTACCCCTTTTTAAAATACAGCATCCAGTGTAACCCAAACTGGCCTCAAACTCACTATGTATCAAAGGATGACCTTGAATTACTGATCCTTCCCCCTCCACCTCCCAAGTTCTGGGATTACAGCCATGCAATGCCACACCTGGTTTCTGTGGTTCTGGGGGTGGAAGGCAGGATTTCATGTATGCTGCACAGGCATTCGAGCATATAAAAGTTACGGTCCCCCGCTCACAAATTACGTTTAATGACCTTTCTATGTGATTTTTAAATTTATATATTTTATATATTTATATATTTTATAAATTTATATATACTCGAGACTCATGTGAGCTAAAACTCTACCTACAGAAAATATTCAGTCACTGAGACCATCAGAGTTGTCTCTGTTTATAGAACGTCTGCCTTGGGCTGGGGAGATGGCTTAGGCGGCAAAATGCTTGCCGTGCATGCAAGAGGACCTGAGTTCATTTCCCCAGCACTGCACAGTTATGCAACCTTGGCACCGAATAATGGGAGCGCAGATTGTGAGTTCAAGGACAACCTGGGCTACATAGTGAGACTCCAGGCAAAAAAGTTTCTTCTCAAAGGCCTCTGGGCCTTGTTTTTCCTTCCAGCCATACCTCCCAGCACTACTTCTTCTCTGTAAATGGAAAAAGACTGGCTCTTCCTCCCTCCCCCACGTAGCCTCCACTGTGCGCCATGGAAATGTAGACGTTTATGAGTTGCCTTGCCTGGAAAAGGTATTGAAAAAATTGAAAAAAATTGCCTGACAGCAATTCTAGGATCCCTGCCAAGTTCCACCCTGAGTAGAAACTGTTGTCTTTTTTTCTCCAAAAATCTTCTCCAAGGTGACAAATGGGTCCTGTGGGAGGAGATAACCGGGAAAAGTGGAGGGTCTGACCACCTTGAGAGAAGTCCTTACAAAGAAAAAAAAAAGCCAGACTCCATAGTGCAGGCTTATAATTCCAGCTCCTCAGGAGGTTGAACTGAAGAATCACAAGTTAAAGTCTAGCCTGGGCTACAGAGTGAGTTCAGTGCTTGCCTGAACAAATTAATGAGACCATTTATCAAAAAAAAAAAAAAAGTTAAAGTAAAAATCGGGCTGAGGATGTCACTCAATGATGGAGTGTTTACTGAGTATGTGTAAAGCTCTAGGTTCAACCCCTAATACTGAAATAAAGTATTGAGAAATAGACAATAGATGGATCCATAGGTGAGTGGTGGGCGGAAGAAAGGAGGGAAGGATAGATAATAGATAGATGTCAAAGATAGAAAGCTTTAATTGATAAATATGTAGATAGAGGATAGATTTAGATTATAAACTGATAGATGATGATAGATCATCTATGATAGATAGATGATAGATACTTGATAATAGATAGAAGATGAAAAGATAGATAATAGATGATAGGTAGGTAGATGATAGATAGATAGATAGATAGATAGATAGATAGATAGATAGATAGATAACATCATTTTCAATGGACTAGTCCCTGGCTAGTGTCAGCTTTCAATGGTCCAGGAAAGAAATGCCCTTCTGTTGTACCCAGAGTCCCCCAAAGACCATCAAGAGACCGATCCAAATGCAAAAGCAAAGAGTTCTTATTTTAAACCTGGGTCTCTCCATCCATCTGACGCAGCAGCTGAGCAGAGAGACCCTGAGTAGCAATGGGGCAGGGTTTTTAAAATGGTTAGGGGAGGGGATCGGGGGAATTCCAACTCTGTATAGTTACAAGCTCAGGACTGGTGCTTACTTTTTTCTTACCCATTTTCTCTGACAATTAGACATCCCATTTCTTATCTGTAGGAAACTTGATCCCTCTAACAGCTATGGTATATAATCTATCATATCCTTTAGGTGATGGCAGGAAATGTCTGGAACTCATTTTTTATGTAGCTCTTAATTGTCTGAGTCTAGGAGCAAGACATCCCTGGTGGGTTCCCAGGGCCTAAGGGTGGAGGGGCAGCACATCCCTGGTGGGGTTCCCAGGGCTTAGGGTGGAGGGGCAGGACATCCCTGGTGGGTTCCCAGGGCTTAGGGTGGCGGGGCAGGACATCCCTGGTGGGTTCCCAGGGCTTAGGGTGGAGGGGCAGGACATCCCTGGTGGGTTCCCAGGGCTTAGGGTGGTGGGGCAGGACATCCCTGGTGGGTTCCCAGGGCCTAAGGGTGGAGGGGCAGCACATCCCTGGTGGGGTTCCCAGGGCCTGCTGGCCCCTAGTCTGACCCTTCTCAAAGATGGCTGCAACCCTGTCATCTTCTCAGTTCTTAGTCACAGGGGTTTGAAATAGAAAACCATTGCTTACGCCATTTGCATTTGAGAACAAGTCAGTCTCCCGCCTAAGCCTCAGTGTCTTTGTCTATGAAAGGAAGGACAATAGTCTACTGAACTGTGCAAATGTCAGAGTTAAGAACCCTTGCAGAGGACCCAAGTTCAGTTCCCAGCACTTATTAAAGTGTGGCTCACAGCTGCCTCTAACTCCAGCTTCGTGAAATGTTGACTCCTGGTTTTTGGATTCCACAGGCTCCCTCCCTCTCTCTCTCTCTCTCTCTCTCTCTCTCTCTCTCTCTCTCTCTCTCTCTCTCACACACACACACACACACACACACACACACACACGGGGGGGGGGAGATAATGAGTATAAACCTTGTTTTTAATTAAGCAGCTATGTGAATTAATAATATAACACAAAATGCAAATGGACTGGCATGATAACTCAGCTACTGAAATGTTTGCCTTGCAAGCATGAGTTCAATACCCAAACTCACATTAAGAAAAGAAAAGGGGCTGGGCAGTGGTGGTGCAGGCCTTTAAGAGGCAGAAGCAAGCAGATCTCTGAGTATGCGGCCAGCTCTGGGCTCAGGGTTGGTGAGAATGGGGAGCACCATTATAGTTAAGTTGACATCATTTTTCTCTGCATGGCCCTGCAGACCATTTTGACAGAGCAGAAGCCCATGGAGAAAGTGAAGACCTCTGAGCTTGAGCCCTACTCTATCTGAACTCAGAATCTATGTCCCTAAGTGTTAGGGAGACCGCTGAGCAGAAGACTGCCAGTTCACAATCATATATTCCTCACCATTGTTGGTATTTGCCCTTTTTCTGCCACATGAGCTGCTTGCTTTTCCCTGCTTCTAAGACGGCCTTCAAGGGTTCTCCTTCCATGATCCACATGTTTGTCTCAGAGTTGCCATACACAGGTAGACATGAGTAAATTGTAGCACATGGGGAATAGACATGATGCCCCTGAACCATAACATGAGTAAACAAATTTTTATTAATATTAAAGTCTAAATAACAACCCACATTGAGAACACCATAAAAAGGAGTTAAACAGCTCTTTTTTTGTGGCACCTCCTAGGCGGTTGGCTGTGTCAAGATGAAGCTGAATGTCTCCTTCCCTGCCACCAGCTGTCAGAAACTCATTGAAGTGGATGATGAACACAAGCTTCGTATGTTCTGTGAGAAGCCCATGGCCACAGAAGTAGCTGCTGATGCTCTGGGTGAAGAGTGGAAGGGGTATGTGGTCCGAATCATTGGCAGGAATGAAAAAGTTTTCCCATGAAGCAAGGCATTTTGACCCATGGCAGCGTGCACCTGCTGTTGAGTAAGGGCCATTCTTGTTATAGACCAAGGAGAACGGAGAGAGGAAGCACAAGTCTGTTTGAGGATGCATCATGGAAGCCAATTTCAGTGTTCCTAATTTGGTTATTGGAAGAAAAAAAAAAAAAAAAGGAGAGGAGGATATTCCTGGATGGACAGATACTACTGTGCCTCGTCACTTGGGACCTTAAAGAGCTAGCAGAATCTGAAAGCTTTTTAATCTCTTTAAGGAAGATGGTGTCCGCCAAAAATACATGGTCAGAAAGCCATTAAACCAAGAAAAAGCCCAGGACCAAAGCACTCAAGATTCAGCATCCTGTCACTCCTCATGTCCTGCAACACAAAGGCTGTCATATTGCTGCTCTAAAGAAACAACAGACAAAGGAAAACAAGGAGAAGGCTGCAGAATGTGATGAACTTTTGGCAAGAGAATGAAGGACGCCCAAGTAAAGCGCCAGGACCAGATCGCCAAGAGACGTAGGCTGTCCTCTCAGAGCTTTTACTTGTGAGTCTGAGTCCAGTCAGAAATAAGTCTTTAAGGGTAACAAAGAAATGATCATGCCCTAAAAAATTTAAACAAAATTCAAGGAGATACTAAAAATGAAAACAAGAATAAAAAAAAATTAGACAAAATTTAAAGAGATATTGACAGTGAAAAGAATAATAAAAAGAATTAAACAAAATGAAAGGCAATATTAACAATGAACACAACAATAAAAAGAATTAAGCATAATTAAAGGCAATATTAACATTGAAAAAAGTACTAAAGAAAATTAAAGGAAATATTAACAATGAAACCATTAATAAAAAAGAAATAAACAAAATTAAAGGTGATATTAACATGAAAACAATGAGAGAACTAGGCATACTTAATGTTTATTAATACATATTAATATTGAAAAAACAAGGAAAAATAATGAAATATAATTAAAGGCAATATTAATATTAACTTTGAAAACAACAATAAAAAGTTTTAAACACAACGAAAGGAGATACTTTCTCTAAAGACGGGAAGGACAGCTGGTCCTGGGTGGAACTCGGCAGGTAATAAACAATCTCAATCTATGTCAACATCAGGCAGAGGGAAAAAGGGCTCTGGTGCACCCAGTTGCACAACAGAAACTAGAAAGAGCCGCCCAGCATCTGGAACATCTGCAGCCACTTCTAGAGGTGGCTGTGCATCAGTGGGCAGAGGCTGGTCTGAAGTTTGAAGTGGTACTGGTCCAGCTTCTGGCACGGTTGGTTCCCCAAGGGCCAGGTCTGTGTCATCTTGGGTTTTCAGAAATTCCCGGGGCTCTGCCACAGAAGTTGGTCCCACATGTAGAGTCTCCACCATCCCTAATGCATCCTGCATGGGTGCCTCTGTATTAACTTCCCTGAGGAGTCCATCATCTAAGGCAGAAAGAGATGAACCATTAGTGGAAGTGCCCTAGAAGTTTCCATGATGGGGTGAGCTTCCCAGAGATGGCCTTGCTGGTTACACAAGGTCTGTTCATGTCAGAAAATCCCCAGTCCCCTCTCCCCACAACAGGACATCTCACCCGACAGGTGTCCAGCTCTGGTTCCAGGCGGGATATCTGGACAATTCCCTGGTATAACCCATCATCGAAATTACCTCAGCCTTCCTAGGAACCTACCCCAGGCCTCCTCACCCATTTTACAGTCCTGCTCCTCCAGCGCCTCCCCTTGGAGAGTGAAGTCTTTTGCAGGCTCATCGGGCCATAGATATTTCACGAGCCTCTTGGCCACGGCAAGGTTTGGAGACCTGAAGTCCTGGGGTTGTTTTGACGTCCATATTGATAGGAAGGATAACAAGGCACTGCAGGGAGGACCAGGTTGGAGGGAAGTAGAGTCAGAAGCCTGGCCTCACTTCACCAGCACAGCAGTGTCCCTTAGATGAGGAAAAGGCTGCCCAGCCCATGTGCTGCTGGGCATGGTGGTCAGGAGTGTAGAGCTGTATGGACAGGGCTCGAGACACTTTCTGTCCCTTGGAGGAGGGACTGGGCAGACTGGGCTGGGCTGTAGTGGGGATGGTTTCCCCTAGGGCCCTTTAGCTTCCGTCAATCCCTGTGCTCCTCAGGACCAAGGAGATCAATGGAGATTTATTTCTGTTTTTCTCCACCTGCACGTGAAGTCTCTGGTACCATCCCTCTAGTGGGAATCCCAAGAGCAGGGTGACTGGTAACAGCTCATTCCTCAACCCTAGCCACCCCAGACATCCCACTGTGTAGAGGGGCTCTTACCTCCCTCGTCACCCAAGCCAACTCACTTCCTTTTTTCCTGATCCTCCACACAGTCTGGCTGCAAAGGTCCATACCTGTGGCATTTCATGAGGGTGTCACCACTAAGGCCATGTGTCCCCAACCCACCAAGGGATCTAGAAGGAGCTACATGAATCAGGTAGAGAAATAGAAGCCAGGAAGGGGATGAGGGTCCTCAGGGCTCCTTGCAATGTTCTGACTTCCATGGTTAGGGTCTGGGAAAGAGCCTCTGGTCACAGCTCTCAAGGATTGTCACACAATGGGTAACCTAAGCTTCTCCTTCTTGGTTTTTTGTTGTTGTTGTTGTTGTTGTTGTTGTTGTTGTTACAGGATTTCTTGGGTGGCCCCAGGGACCCTTATCTGCTTCTGTTAGTCCCATCAAACCTAGATAGTGTCTAGAAGCTTTTATACAAATGGGAAAAAGGCTCTGTTCAAAGGATAAGAAAGGATAGTGTTTGACACTTCTTGGGAAAAGTGAATGACAATCTAGTGTTGTCTCCCCTACCCCTATCTCTGGCCATGTCATCTTGAAGGTCCAGGCCCAGGACCAATGATACAATAATACTTGTTCTGTGAGAGCATACAGTCCCAGAGAAGGGTAGAGACATTCTAAAACCAAACAGGAGGCTTGAGAGCCTGACTTGTGTGTAGCCACTCACGTGTCCATAATTAAGTCCAGCATCTCCCAGGTGGTCACAAACCTATGGTAGATAGTCAATATTATACCTATAAATAGGTAATTCCCATCCTTATAGGCTTTTGGTATATGATTGATAACGTCTTGCATATAGGTTGGGCTCCGTGGATCAAATATGGGGCCGTCTTCCTGAATCCTGTCATCCTGAGGAAAGACCAAGGAAGGAAGGAGGGTTTAAATGTGAAATCTCAGAGACAATAACAACCCATTACCACACACTGAAGTGAAAAGCGAGCATAAAAGACATTTCTCAGTGTTCTCACAGGAACACAGACCCATTCAGGAACTGCCGTGGATCAGGGGGACCAAAAAGTCTCCTGGCTGCAGGCTGGCCTGTGTTACCTCATTTTTCCTACAGGAAAATAGACAGAGGTGTGCACAAATACTTCGCAGCACACGTCGGAACCGGCCAGGAAGCTTTGGTTTTTGGCGGCGTGAGCAACCAAAACACGTGAAGCAAGAGAACATCCTTGCTCTTCTAGTGCCTCCAGAGAAGTGAGTGAGTTGAGGCTGCTGTTGATGGCTGGTTACCTGGTAACCAGGAGCCTGAGTTCCATCTGTAATAATACTAAGGAAGTGAGGTCACTTCCTGGGGCCCTCCAGTCAGCACTTCCTCCACATAGGCTTTCTCTAGGGCTGACCAGGGCTGCCATCTTCTCTCCTGCCTTTCCATGTGTACAATGGGACACAGTGGTGTCCATATGCCCATGCCACACACTGACCTGGGAAGCCTGGCTCCAGCCAGACCCTCAACTTCAAGAAGGCAGAAGAGGTTTCCCAACCATTACCTCTATACCACATGCATTCCAGGAAAAAAGTAATTTTCTCTTAGGGTCTTCCCACTGTTCAAAACCTCCTCCCTGTAGATCATTCTGGTGTTGATTTCCTAGTGTGTCATCTTTTGTATATGATCACAGATTCCCTATACCTGAGAAACCCCATACCACTGTCACCAGAGGTGAAGGAACAAAAAGGCACTGTGCCCATGTCCTCATACCCACACAAGGGCACACAGAGGACCCACTTACAAAGTGCCTAGGTACATGTCAGTATAGAAAAGGCCATGCTTAGATGGCCTTAGGGATATTTAGGTTGAGGTTAGTGTTAGGGTAACAGACAGTAGCAAACTGTATGCGTTCATGTTTAATCGTGCTTTTCAATTATAGGTAGTTATGACTCATCATGTAGGTGCTGGGAGTGGAATCCAGGTCCTCCAGGAGGGCAGGCAGTGCTCTGAACTGCTGAGCCATCTCTCAGCCTCTCTCCTAACTTTTTGATTGTTTGCTTTTTTTTTTTTTTTTTTTGGTTTTTTCGAGACAGGGTTTCTCTGTGTAGCTTTGTGCCTTTCCTGGAACTCACTTGGTAGCCCAGGCTGGCCTCGAACTCACAGAGATCCGCCTGGCTCTGCCTCCCGAGTACTGGGATTACAGGCGTGCGCCGGCACCACTGCCCAGCATTATACTGAATGATTGTTTGCTTTTGAGACAGGGCTTCTCTGCTGTCCAGCATGGCCTCAACTCAGAGATCTGCCTGTCTCTACCTCCTGAGTTTTGGCCTTAAAAGCTACCATGTCTAGATTCCTTTCTCCTAAATTTTCACAACTTACTTCAATTACCTGAAATTTGAATCCTTCCTGATTCTATTTGGAAATCAAATGTCAGCAGCAGTAAATTTGCTGCCTTCATTTTAAATGCCCTTTTTTTGTCCTGTCCCAGTTAAGTTGTTTGTGTGAAAAATGTGCTGTTGGGTTCCAGAGGGTGCTGGGGATCAGTTCCCCTGTGGTTTTTCCTGTTTGGAAAACAGTGTCCGGCTTGCCTCTGGATACAGAGTAACCATTCCTTGACCCCTGCTGTTAGAGGTGCATATAAGCCCATGTTGGTATGAATAAAGAGAGCTGCTTCCCTGACGAACTGAAACTGGGTGTCTAGAGTGCTGTTTAACCTCAGTGTCCTTCATCAGATTTCGTGCTCGAGCTGCGCGTGTCGTGGCAAGTGGAGGTCCCACTGAGATCTGGAAAGGGGTAAGCGAACGAAGCTCACCCTAAAAGGAGGGGTAGAGGTCTGGAACATTGGTACATACCATGGGTAATTCTACTGCAAAAGCTCAGTTGGCCACTGAGGAACAGGAATTAAGTCAAGTAAGGAAGGAACAGGAATTAAGTCTAGCACCGCACTCACATTTGCGGACACCATAGCTGAAGCAAGTCCTTGGTTTCTGACAGGAGGAGGTTTGACAGATAAATTTCCTACAGCTCTCTATGGAGAGTTGTGAAAGATGCTCTTCTGACTGATAAAGTGAAAGTGAAAGAGCAACTTTCAGAGTGTGAGCAAGCATTTGCTAACGCTCAGGAGGCCGAGATGAATGAATCTTTGAAAGGGGAAAAGGAAGAGGTCGAGGTCCCCTGTAAAGAGTGTATAAGGATATTTGTGAAAGATTTAATGGATGAGGAAGAAGACGATGATCTTGCCTCTGTCTCAGATTTAGTAGAGGAGGAAGAGCAGCTAGAAAAAGAGATAGAGGAACTACAACAGAAGTTGTGTCGTGCAAAAATGAAAGCACAGTCAGCACCTTCTATGCCTCTGTTGTCTCGGCCCCTGCCAAGAAATCCTCATTGGATAGGGGAGGAAAAAGAATCAGAGGACAGATATAGGCAAAAAAAGGGGGTGATGTGGCATGAAACATATCCAGTAACTGAAACTCAGAATCAAGCTGGACAGGTGGTCCGGGAGCATGTTCTTTTAACTTTCAAAGAGATGAAGCAGTTGAAGGAGGCAGTGAGCAGTTATGGACCACAGGCTCCATTCACTGTGACTCTGTTTGAATCATTTTCCGCTAATCATTTGATGCCAAGTGATTGGCAGCGATTGTGCCGAGCTGTGTTATCTGGGGATGATTATTTACTATGGAAAAGTGAAAATCATGAGAAATGCTTAGAACTGGCTTACATAAATGCTCGAGCTGGACAACCCCAGAGAAATTATGACATGCTCACGGGATCAAGACAGTATGCTAACCTTCAACAACAGATTTTATATGATCTCGGTACCTATGCTCAAATAGCTGCTGCCGCAGTGCAAGCCTGGAAATCACTACCTAATGTAGCTGCAGGAGAACAGATATCAAAAGTGCTACAGGGCCCTTCTGAGCCATATGCTGACTTTGTCTCACGCTTGTTACAACTAGCTGGAAAGATGTTTGGGGACTCTGATCAGGCTATGCCCGTTATTAAGCAGTTGGCTTACAGTCCTAGTATGTGTCAAATGTATGTTGCAGAAGCCTTATCTCCCATAAGGAACAAATATCCAGAGACATATATCATACATTATGTGGATGATATTTTACTGGCTGCACGCACACAAGAACAAGTGCTGCAAACCTATGCAGATTTACAACAAGCACTTGCCAGTACTGGACTAGTTATAGCACCTGAAAAGGTGCAACAGAAAATGCCATATCAGTATCTTGGTTATACTATTCAGCAAGTAGGTATTGCTCCTCAAAAGTTACAATGTAAAATTTCAGAATTACAAACCTTGCATCAATGGCAGCAATTTTTAGGAGAAATTCAATGGCTTAGACCTACATTTCAGATAACTACTGGAGATCTAAAGCCTCTTTATGATATTCTTAAAGGAGATTCTTCACCTACATCATTATGGGAATTAACCCCAGAAGCAAAAGCAGCATTGGCTCAAGTAGAACAGGCTTTATTAGATTTACATGTTCAGCAGATAGATTATGGCCGGCCTTTACAATTACTAGTCTTGCCTTCCAAATTTTCTCCCACTGGAGTGTTTTGGCAGACTGGGCCTATTTATTGGGTTCATCTGTCTGCTTCACCTACTAAGGTATTGAATCCTTATTATGAATTGGTTATTCAACTATTGTGGAAAGCTAAGGAACTCAGTTTGACTACCTTTGGAAAGATGTTTGACAATCTTGTATTGCCTTATGTACAGGAAATGTTAGACACTTTGCAAAAGGAACATGAATCTTGGTGTTTGTTTCTCTGTACCTTTTGTGGCCAGACAGATAATCATTATCCTAAGCATAAACTTATTGAAAGTTTTAAGGTTTGTTCATTTATTTTTCCCAGGGTAGTAAAACAAAGCCCTCTTAATAATGCAAGGACTGTCTTTATGGATGCCTCTGGGAATGGATATGCAGTGATGGTTAGTGAGAACATTACTGGACGAATATCTACTTCCAATATGTCTGCTCAGTTGGGTCACCACCACATGAGGAACTGTATTAAAGGGTTGCAACATTAGGAAGGTTGAGAACCACTGTTTTTTTCTCTCTCTCTCTGTCTCTGTCTCTGTCTCTGTCTCTGTCTCTTTTTCTGTGTGAGTGTGTGTGTGTGTGTGTGCGTGAGTGCGTGCATGCATGTGTGTGTATGTGTGACAGAGAGAGAGAGAGAGAGAGAGAGAGAGAGAGAGAGAGAGAGAGAGAGAAACTATGAGTCTGTGACTTCTGTCACCATTTTACTCTAAGGAAAGTTAGACATTCATAATGATGTGAAAATGAAAAATTCAAATGTGGTTTTATTTTTATTTATCTTTAAAGCAATAGGTAAGTATTTAAAGTATTGTGCAACATCTTTTCCATCTGATAATATTTTACAATTAATGGAAATGTTTCATTTCCTTCTTTCTATTCAGCTCTAGATATCCCAGAACCTTCCTTCAAAAAGTTAAAATGGGGTTGTTGCTTTCAATATTTGTGACAACTGATGTATTTACTCATTTGTTTATGATAGTGCCAGGAATGGGAACCTAATGCATAAACAAATACGTGGTATAGATCGCATGTATGCTTTGAAATAAACTTGCTTATTAGGTTTCAAAAAATTCATCAGTGTTTCCTATACCCGTCTGTCTGGTCGTGTGAATCCCTTAGTACAGGTGGATAAGGAAGAGGATGGGCCAGTGATGAAATGAAATACCTTCAGGTATGAGTTACAAGGAAGTGGAGAATATGCCTCCTCTCTCAAGAGAAAACTCTCAGATACACTTGCTGAGTCCCATGGAGAAGATGTGAAGACTAAAAATAATTATTGTTGTTGGAGTTTTTGTTATTTGTTGCCTACATGTTGCCTCCCTTGTTTGAATTTTATAGTGTCTGTATCCACAACTGGTGAGCCACTATAGCATACAATGACAATCCCAATGTACTAGTTTTCTCTTTCACTTCATAGGTATGGAACCCATTCACATGGGATTTTTAAAAAGTTGGGAATTCCTGGGCCCAAGCCTCTGCCATTCTTGGGTTCAATTTTTGCTTACCACAAGAAGGTAAGTGTTCACTGGGCTCCCTATCTTTCTTCTTGTGTTTGCCAAGATTGGCTAAGGTCCATCAATAAAAAGACAAGATCTTGAGTAGAACTGAGGTAGCATTTCAGAAACTATGTTTGGCTTCCATCTGAGACAAGATCAGCTTCTTGAAGGCCTTGCTGTTAGTCTTTGGAAATTCCGGTTTAGCGCAGTTCATCAGCTCAGACCTTTGACATATCAACACTCATGCTGAGGACTTGATGTTCAGACTTGTGATCTTCCAAGGGCAATGTCCTTTGTTCCCAGTGCAGATTCTAGCAAGGGACAGCCATGCTTCTGGAATTTTTATTTGCATAATTAGAACTTATAACTGAAACTTAGCAGAAGTTTTCTTTTGAAGTGTCAGAGACTCATTGCCAGTATTTCATTTCCAACATTGTGTGTAGAGGAGAAAGTACTTTCCTTTGCTGTGTTCTGTGTAGAGGTGGCCTCTCCCCATTTTTCCATGTTGCCAGGGAGCCATAAAGGCAAACTCCCTTTGTTATTTTTTTAAAAATATTTTTTTTTTGGTGTATGGGTATTTTGCCTGCATACAAGTCTGTGTATGAGTTCTGGGTGCCCACAAAGGTGTCCCCCTAGAACTGGAATTACAGATAGCTGCTATGTGGGTGCTGGGAATTGAACCCTGGTCCTCTGACACATCAGGCAATGCTCTTAACCACTGTGCCATCTCTTCAGCCCACTCATTATCATTCTTATTCACTTGCCTTCTCACTCAGAAACTTGCTGGAGACTAAATGCTCTAAATTAAAGGAGGCCACTGGTCTCTTCACTGTCACAATTCTGTTAGTCTTCTAAGGAAAGAGGCATGAAATAAATGAAAAAGATGCTGGGTAAGGAGTTTAGTGGATCTCACTGGCATTCCCTTAGCTTCTGTTTCTCCATTGTGTCTATGGAGGGAACAGTTCAGAGAGTCTTGGGATTTTAGGGACAGCATGTGGAGAAGCGAAATCTTTAGAGACATGTTGTTAGCTGTTATTTGTAGTGAAGGGTAAGTGGCCAAGCATAGGCAATTATTTACAATCAAGGGTGAGCTTTTGTTCATTTGCAATGTTGGGAGAAAATTCGGGAAACTTTAATATCCCCATTTCAAATACCTCTAGCAATTTAATCTCCTTTCCACTCCGACAGCTACAAATAACAATGCCCCTCTCACTGCTGTCTAGGGGTAGACAGTAAACCTGATTTTGTAAGATCCAAATCATTTGTGCCCCAACTAGAGGTGAGAAGAGTATATTTAAAATAGTTATGGATTTTTATTTTCTTTCTCTTTCCAGGGCTTCTGGGAATTTGACAAACAATGTCATAGAAAATATGGGAAAATGTGGGGGTAAGTATTATGGCAACTTCCATTGGGAAGACGGGAAATGTCAAAGCCCACAGGAGTGTAAGCTATGTATTACGAAGATTTTGGAGGGCTTTTCCTACCGAAGATCCCATATGTCTGCCAGTGTTGTGCTTCACAGACAGATTTTGGTGGAGAAAGTCGCATATTTTGATTTTTCTCCAGGACTTGACGGTTCAGGAATGGTTCACCTGAGTTTCAGTCCAGTGTCTGGATATTCCACTATTTTGAACTTAAGTTACTTACTTTCAATTTTCCATTCACTTCATATCTTTTTTGGTATTCTAATATTTTGATTATGCAAAATTATAAAAAATAGTACATGGGTAATATTCATGTAGGCACCATCCAGGTAACACATGCTCCAATTTAGTTCTAATTATGATTTCTGTGTAGAGCTATTTTGTGTTTGCCCCTCCCTGAATGTCCTACGTTACACTTCGTTTCATGAGATGCCAGTGACCTATGGTCAGAATCCCTCACTTGAACTAGGTGCTCATGTTGCATAACTAAGGTGTTGGTTATATAACATCTGGATCAGATTCTGGATTCCTTGGCATGCCTCCAACTATCAAATCTAGATGGCTGGGTTTAATCCTCTTTGCTTTGCAGGTTTTATGAGGGCCGACAGCCTGTGTTAGCTATCACGGATCCAGACATGATCAAAACAGTGTTGGTGAAGGAATGTTATTCTACCTTCACAAATCGTCGGGTAGGTGCCTATTCTCTATTTATTTATATATTAGGGTCTTTTTGAGGCATGAGTGTTTACGTGCATGTGCATAGGGATATGCATATGCGTGCCCATGTACATACCTACACACATATGGAAGTCGGAGAAGGATGTTGGATGTCCTGCTCTATCTGCCTTATTCCCTTGAGACAGGGTCTCTCACTGAACCTGGAGCCAGACTGTCAGTCAGTAAGCACTGGCAATTCTCCAGTTTCTGTCCCTCACAGAGCTGAGGTTATAGATGCACAGGGCCATGTCCAGCTTTTTAAATATGTGCTTGATATTCAAACTCAGATCCTATGTTTTTATACGTTAGTGGGTTTTTTTTTTGTTTGTTTTGTTTTGTTTTGAAAAGGTTTTTCTGTATAACAGCTCTGGCTGTCCTGGAACTTGCTTTGTTTTTACAGAGAACCACCTGCATCTGCCTCCCAAGTGCTGGGACTAAAGGTGTGAGCCACCACCACCTGGCAATATGTTAGTTTTTTATCATGAAATAATTATAATTTCATAGGGCATTGGCCCAAAATACATAACAATGGTCCATATGTTCCTCATCTTGTTTGTCTCAATGGTGATATTTTACATAACTATAAATTTAGTATGCTTCTGTGACAGGAAATTTGTATAACCCATACATTTTATTCAGTACCAATCTTACATCTCTTTATTTTGTAGTGTGTGCGCCCAAGGGTATGTAACTCCATGCATGTTTATTGGTGCACCTATGTATAACCATCAACAGCCAAGGTACAGAACTGTTCCTTCACCTCGAGGTTCCCACATCCTTGTCTATTAGAGTTGCCACACACAGCTTGTATTTTCTTTTTTTAGTTGGAAACATTTTATCTTTATTTTCTACAGCATTGGCATATATTTATTGTACAAAAACAGTGGGCTTTCTTGTGACTTTTTTATTTTTTAAATAGTTATTTTGTGTATATGTTTGTATGTGTTTCTCTCCGTGTGTGCATGTGCACATGTGTGTAGGTGCCCACAGAGGCCAAAAGAGGGCACAGATCCTTTAGAGCCGTAGTTATTGGTATTTATGAGGCAGCTGAAGTGTGTCGAGGACCAAACTCCAGTCCTCTGCAAGAGCAGCAAGTCTTCTTTTTTTTTTAGTTAAGATTTTTTTTCATTCGTTTTACATACCAATCACAGATTCCCCTCTCTTTCCTCCTCCCACCCCCTCCAGCCTTCCTCCCTAATCCACCCCCCATTCCCTCCTACAAGAAAATAAGGCCTCCCATGGGGTGTCAAGCAGAGCCTGATACATTCAGCTGAGGCAGGTCCAAGCCCCTCCCCCTGCACTGAGGGGTCTTAAGTGCTGACCCCTCTCTCCAGTCCCTATAATATTTTGTTGTATGAACATAGTTTAAAAAAAACTATTATCGACACTGATAGGTGATATTCGTGTTCCTGAATTTGTCTTCACTTAATGTGATCTTTGGTTCCATCTATTTTCCTGTAAATGATATAATTTTGTTCCTCTTTATGGCTGAATAAGACTCCATTTTGTGTGTGTGTGTGTGTGTGTATGCATGTCTATAGCACAATATTTTAGGATTCTCAATCTTGCATTTGTGAGAGTTGTATAAATGTGTGTGTACGTGTGTGTGCCTGTGTGAACCTGCAGAGGCCCCAAGGAGGATGTTACGTGTTCTACTGTTCTACTCTGCTGTTTTGGCTAGTCTGGTGGGTCAGTAAGCTATTGGTATCTGCCTGTCTCCATTCCCCCAACACCAGGTTACAGGCACTCTTGGCCATAAAATGTTTTAAAATGTGGCTGTTGCAAATTCAAACCCAGGTCCTCATGCTTAAAGAACAAGCCCTCCTACCCTCGGAGCCGTCTCCCCAGCAGATTGTTTTGATCTGTGAATTCTTGACATTTCTTCATTCCTTCAAATTTTCATTGATTTTTTTAAATGAGCATTTTTATTGCTGTTGTTAGATTTTGTTAGATTCATACCTAAAGTATTTCATTTTCTTTGGAATGATTGTGAAAGTCATTGTGTATTTAATGTAGTTTTGCACATTCCTCACTTACCAGTGTGCCTTAATTTTTGCAAATTGACTCATTTGTAAGTTCTAGATATTTGTTTACATCTTCCATGAATTCTCTATCTTGACCTTAATTTAATAAAAAATAGGGAAGTTTTTTCTTTCTATATACTTTTTGTTTTATTTTTTTCTTCACTCCAGTACAATGTTGAACAGAATGTTGAGTGTGCATTTACTTTTAAAGGAGATAAACTTTATTCTTCCACAGTTGGGCTCAATTTTAGCTGCTGCTCTTGTGACTTTCCATACAACACATACACTTAAAATTTTTCATTGCATTTATTAATTACATATTATTAGTAGAGCTAGGCATAATATTAAAATGCATGCATATTGATACATCAATCAACTCAAGCCTACCTTTATCAGACCTCCACAACTGGGAAGGAATGCCTTCCCAGGCTGCTGGGAAACTTCCTGGAGGAGGTGAGCTAATATCAAATGAAGAATTATGGGTGGGAGGGACGGGCTCAGAGGAGAAAAGGGACATTACAGCTTTTTTGTCTTTAAGATTCAGACAATCTGGCCTGGTGGTGGTATAACTATTCAGGAGGTTAGGTCAGTAGAAGAAAATGTGTGAGTCTAAGTTGGGCTACAGAGTGAATTTCTCTACCTCTAGCCTCCCAGAGAGTAAGGCATTTGAAACACACATTTCCTGTGCCATTCAATGACATAGTTATAAACAATTTGTATGTAAATGATGCCTGTTAACATTTCACCACAACCTGGCTGTTCTCCAAATCTATATAGGGCAACATCTCTTTTGCTTTGGATTCTAGGTATTTGGTCCATCGGGAATTTTGAAAAAAGCCATCTCCATCGCTGAGAACGAGGAATGGAAGAGAATTCGAGCATTGCTGTCTCCAACCTTCACCAGTGGAAAGCTCAAGGAGGTAATGAAGTAATAATAAGTTTGTCATTGGAAACATGAGGAACAGATATGGGGACAAGTAGAGTGGAAGATCACAGTTCTTTTCCAAGCAGTGTCCTCTGAGTTGAAACTTCCTAAGAATGTCTCTTTGTGTTAATGGGACTTCTTGCTTTGTCCTTGGGGAAGCTGTGTCTACTGGGAACTGAGGCCCCTCAGCTCACTATAGATGGTGTGCTGTGGGATGTTCTGTATGTCACATGTGTTGCTGATTAGTCAATAAATAAAACACTGATTGGCCATTGGCTAGGCAGGAAGTGTAGGCAGGACAAGGAGGAGAATAAAGCTGGGAAGTGGAAGGCTGAGTCAGAGAGACACTGCCAGCCGCCACGATGACAAACAGCATGTGAAGATGCCGGTAAGCCACGAGCCATGTGGCAAGGTATAGATTTATAGAAATGGATTAATTTAAGCTGCAAGAACAGTTAGCAAGAAGCCTGCCATGGCCATACAGTTTGTAAGCAATATAAATCTCTGTGTTTACTTGGTCGGGTCTGAGTGGCTGTGGGACTGGCAGGTGAGAGAGATTTGTCCTGACTGTGGGCCAGGCAGAAAAACTTAAGCTACAATGGTGTTTTGTTTTGTGCATAGATGCTCCCCATCATTAACCAGTATGCAGATGTGTTGGTGAGAAATATGAGGCATGGATCAGAGAATGGGAATTCCATCTCCATGAAAGAGTGAGTGCTGGCATGGTCATTGGGGGCTGGGTTGTTGTGTGAGTTCTTTTTCTGTTGCTGTGACAAAAGACCCTGACAAAAGCAACTGAAGGAAGAAAAGCTTCATGTTGCCTTACAGTTCTAGGGGGATACAGTACGTCACAGCATGAAGACATGGCGGCATGAGCAGGAGGCTAGCGGATCACACTGTATCTACGATCAGGACGAAGGAAGTATGGCCAGACTATAGAAACTCAAGGCCTGCCCAAAATGACTTGCTTCTTCTAATGAGGCTCTACCTCCAGGTTTCCACATTTTTTTTACAGACAGTGCCACTAGCCAGGGACCAAGTGTTCAAATGCATGATCCTCTGGGGGAATATTGCACATTCAAATCATAACAATAATGCTAGGAGACTCCATAACTGCCAGCTGTGGAGTTGAAGTGTCCATTGTTAGGTTACTCCAGGACCAGTAGAAAGTGAGTTGTATGGTGTTTCAACTGATTACAACAGTTCAGACTACTACTGAAGTTTGAGACCAGAGGAAACTGGAGACATCCTTGTAGCAGTATTAGGATGGGCTTATAATGGGCCAGCCTACAAAGGGTTGTCTCCTATAAGAAGGTAGGATGACTTACAGAGAACAAGTCTCACCTCTGTATACAGGATCCATTATTAAGTCATCTACTCAACTGTCATTTTTAAATTCTAGAAAAAAAAAGATAATTTAGAAAGAAAGGACATTATCTAAACAAACCTGTTAGTGTTGATTCAGTAGAAAAGATGGAGAAAGTACTCGGATGCTGTGTGTGTACCAGGAAAGTTAAAATGTCAAACAATTTATATTCCATCATAAACTTTTTGAGACTATCAATGAAACAGTAAATCTTTCCTTGGTCTGGCAAGACAGTTCAGTGGGTAAAGGCACCAGCCACCAAAGCGCTAACTTGACTAGATCCCTGGGAGCCACATGGTAGAGGGAGAGAACTGATGTCCACAGTGAAGAACAATGTAAAATGAGTACACACAAGCTTAATATTTAGCTTATCTTTCCCATACTTACAAAGCTCAGGACTGAACCCAGTGTCTTAGGGTTTCCATTGCTGTGAAGAGATGCCATGACCATAACAACTTTTTTCTTTATTTTTTTTATTATGAGAGTTTCTATTCATTTTACATATCAACCTCAGATTCCCCTGTCCTCCCTCTTCCTACCCCCAGCCTTCCCCCCTGAGAGCACCCTCTATTCCCATCTCCTCCAAGGTAAGGTCTCCCATGGGGAGTCAGCAGAGCCTGGTACAGTAAGTTGAGGCAGGTCCAAGCCCCTCCTCCCTGCACCAAGGCTGTGCAAAGTGCCACGACAACTCTTATAAAGGAAAACATTTAACTGGGTGGCTTACAGTTCAGAGAGTCAGTCTATTATCATCAAGGTGGGACATGGTGGTGTGCAGGTAGATATGGTGGTAGAGAGGTAGCTGAGAGTTCTACATCTTGCACAGGCAACAGGAAGTGAACTCGGACACTGGGTGGAATCTTGAGCATAGGAGACCTCAGTGACACACTTCCTCCAACAAGGCTGCACCTACTTCAACAAAGGTACACCTCCTAAAAGTGCCACTCCTTATGAGCTTATTGGCGGCCAATTACATTCAGACCACCACATCTAGGGAATGATAATGTGGATCATGTATTCCCACATCCATTAACACAATCAAGGCAACACGCCTGTCCAACTTGGTATAAACAATTCCTCCTTAAGAGTTTCTTCCCAGGGATTTCTAGATTATGTTATTTTGATAATTAAAACTAACCATCGTGGTATCCATGCCATCCCACAGCACAAAGACAGGTACAACACTGTCACCTGAAAAACTTCTCACAATTGAGTATGGTCGGAACAAGGGCATCATAGGAAGGGTTTCTGTGTGGCACTCTGATTATCTTGGCTGGACTGAATTTACTACTTCACACCTTATGTGTCTTAGGCAGAGTAGGAAGAGGTGTAGCTGTTAATTTCCATTTCTCTCTGTCCTCAGCATTTTTGGGGCCTACAGCATGGATGTGATCACTGCCACATCATTTGGTGTGAATGTTGATTCCCTCAACAATCCACAGGATCCTTTTGTGGAAAAAAATAAAGAAGATCTTAAAAGTTGACATCTTTGATCCATTGTTCATCACAGTGAGTATGTGACCTAATGTTTCATTCTTTCTGTCTTTTTAAGTAACAGTGTAGTGAAATATAATCTGCATATGTTGTCAGTAGTCCACTTAAACAGGCCAAAAGATGATTTTCAGTATATTTAAAATATTTTCAGCTATCACTGTTGTCAGCTGTGGAACATTTTTGTCATCTCAGAAACTCTGTACTTTTAATGACTAACTCCTTACCTCTCAGAGGCATAAACAACAAGTAAGTCTATTTTCTAACTGCACAGATTTGCCTATTCTGGACACTTCATATAAATAGAACTGTATAATGTCACCTTTTGTATCTCACTTTCAAATTAGTATGTTTTAAAAGTTCATGCATCTTAAGTGTGTATTAGTATTTCATTTCTTCTATGACAGAATTATATTCCATCTTATGGACATGTCATGTTCTGTCTGTAACTGATGGATATTTGGAATGTTTTGACCTTTTTGGCTGTTGTGAAACAGTGCTGTTATGAATATTCTTTTTGTTTTTCGAGACAGGGCTTCTCTGTGTAGCTTTAGAGCCTGGCCTGGACTTGCTTTGCAGACCAGGCTGGCCTTGAACTCGCAGAAATCCACCTGCTTCTGCCTCTTAAGTGCTAGGATTAAAGGTGTTCACCACCACTACCTGGCCTTGCTATGAATATTATGCAAGTTTGTGTTTCAACACGTTTTCAGTTGTTTTTTGATGTATACTCAAGGGGAAGTCCTGAGTTGTATAGTAATATCTAATATAATGTGCTGAACTAATTAAGGACATGTCTTTAATCACAAAAGAGTGTTGGCTTTGATGTTTTTTTCATCTGTTCATCTGTTTTGCTCATTTTCATTTGCATTGATATACTCAGTTATACAGCAGAGCATCCTTGAGATGAATCCTACCGAGTTAGGGTAATATAACTCTTCTTATAGTCACTTGATTTAGTATCTAATATCTTGTTGAAAATCTTGCAACCACACTTACAAGTGATGTTAGTTTGTAGATTTCTTTTCCTGTGAGATATTCATCTGGTCTCAGTGTTAGGGTACCACACATCTTATGGAAAATTTTGGAGATGTTTTCATGTCCTTTCTATATTTTGGACATATTTGGGAAGAAATGGCATATGCTTTTCTTTAAATATTTAGCAAAAGTCATCATTGAAACCTCCTGGTTTTAGGCTTTCCTTGTGGATAGCATTTTTTAAAAAATCAGCAGCACTTTAAATTCTGTACTTAAGGCTAGATAGGAGGAGGTAAGATTAAGTATGATACCGGAACACATTGATCCGATAATCTCCTCTTGTCATAGTTTTCAATTTTCTCTAGATTGTGAGGAATGCTATGGATCTCTGTGTGCTTGCTTTGCAACAAATAACTTCTCATTATGTCACCAGTCTATTATGCATTGTATGCATTTCTTTTTGAGTCAGTTTCTACAATTTGTGTATTTCTAGGAATTTGTACATTCTGGCTCAGATGTATAATTGAGGCTATTGTCCTAGTCGCTCAATTACTAGTGGGATTCCTTTATATGCCCTTGTGTTTTCCATAACATTATTCTCCTCCCACTTCACTATGCATGCTAGTAATCTGAGCTATCACTCTAATTCTAGAACAATCCCAGCTAACATTTTGCCAACTCTGAAGACATTTTCAAAGAAGAATCTTTTGTTTTCATTGATTTCCTCCATGTTTTTTATTTTATTAGTTTGCACTTTGGTCAGTAGTATCCACTCTCTCTCTGCCTAAAGTGTGTTTTTCCTTCTCTTTTAGTGGTACATGCTATAAAGTATTGTCATACGGCATCAGTTTTTCCTCAATACCCACAAATACCCTTCTGGATATTGTTTTGTCTCTATCTTATAAGGTTTTCTTCATTTTTTGTGTGTTTTTGGTTAATGTTATCATCATCATCATCATCATCATTATCATCATCATTTGTGTCTGTGTTCATGGGTGGGTGGGTAGGTGCACTGGAGTATATGGGTGTATGGGTGTATGCACTGGAGTATGTATAAGTATGCAGAGGTCGGAGGGCAACTTCAGGCATCTGCCACCTTTTGTTTGAGGCAGGCTCTCTTACTGGCCTGGAACTTCACCAAGTAGGTAGGCGAACTTCACCAAGCTTCACTAGACATTAAGCTTCCAGGAATTCACTGTCTTCATCTCTCATGTTGCCATTCGCGAGGCACTGCACTTGGATTTTAACGTGGGTTCTGGGAACTGAACCCAGAGCCTCACATTTGCAAGGCAAGCACTTAAGCCTCTGAGCCATCTCTCCAGCGTGAAAGCTCTTTCTTGAACATAACGATTAACTGCAGCAACTGGACTGAAGCCTGATTTATCCAAAAAGACCTTAGTCCAACATGTCAAGGGTGAGAGGTCAAGGGATTTAACCCTGAAACCGTGCAGCAGGTGCCATTGATATCACTTCTATGTCAGTGGCCATACATTGACACACCCTTTCCCAGCCAGTGGCTTGGAACCTGAGAGAGAGAGAGAGAGAGAGAGAGAGAGAGAGAGAGAGAGAGAGAGAGAGAGAGAGTGTGTCTTGGTTGAGATCCTGGTAACTTTTACTGTTCTGAGTGTTTGGAATAAATGTAATCATTCCAGGTAAAATTTGTATTTTCACCACGGTTTCTCTTTTCTTTCCCCTCTAGCATTCTTTCCATTCCTTATCCCAGTATTTGATGCGTTAAATATCTGCTTGTTTCCAAAAGATGTTATGAGCTTTTTTAAAACTTCTGTACAGCAAATGAAGGAGGATCGCATGCAAGAGAAAGCAAAGGTAATAACTACTCACACGAGGACTTTCATTTGTTGATAATGTATTTCTCCCTCTTTCTATAAAACAAATATACATATATATATATATATATTTCCTCTGTATCTTTAAAAGTTACATGAGGAGTGTAGGTTAAGGACAGGGAATTTTTGATATTTAGAAGAGAATGAAGAGTGTAGTGGTTGGGAATAGAGAAATAAAATGAGCCAGAGAAAGCATTTAAAATTAATGATATGCCTGACAATTAGTGTACCACAGAATAAATATTTTTAGGGCAAGAATTTCACCACATGCTAGTAAACAGATATTGTTTGCATATGATTTGTGGGGATGTAAACTGGGGGAATTATGGAAAACTATATGGATAGATCTAAAAAAAAAATCAAAGTTTGTTATTTTGTCAGTGCTGGAGATAAAATAAAACCCAGATCCTTACATGTGATCAGCAAACATGTCATCCTTGAACAATGGTTCAAGTTGCCCTGGGTATCCAGCTCAATCCTATTCTAGAGTTTCATATTGGAAACAGAGTTTATGACTTTGATGTTGGACTGGAAGATCACAACAGAGAAGCTATTAATTATTATTATTATTATTATTATTATTATTATTATTATTATTATTATTATTTTGGTTTTCACCCTCCTCTGCCTCCTGAGTGCTGGGATTAAAGGTGTGAGCCATCACACCCAGACAGGAACAACCATTATTAATGGATAATTTCTTCAAAGATTAAGTCTTCAGTGATCTTAGTTCACATCAGAGGAAAAAGATGAGCAAAAAGTTAAAAATAGAACTCCCATGTGATCCAGCCATCTTCCTGTCGGTCATAAGATGACATAAGCTTGTGTGGGAGACATTTGTACTCCTATGCTCATTGAAGTCATTCTAAAAATCCCCAAAGCTATAGAGAAATGGACTTTGAAAGTTCTCATCACAAATGAGTGATGGATGTTGAGAAAAATATACTTAACCTGATTTAAGCAACATTCAATATATACATGCATCAAATTTTCATTTCATTCCATTTCTATGTACAATTTTTTTGTGTGCGTCATTTAATGTAAATTTTAAAAAAGTGAGACAAAATTACCACTTCCTTTTCCTAAAAGGATAATGATTCTGCTTACAAATTCTTTCCAGGTACTTCAACTCCCCAGACCTCATACTGGCAAGAAATCACTTCATTTCCAAGCTTATCATTTTACACATTTTCAAAAAAAAAATTCATTTTATCCTACCCAGCACAGTTTAGTCTGCTTTATTTTTAATTTTAAGTTTTTTGAGATAATCTTGCTATGAAGCCCAGGCTGGTCTCTCTCAGTCATTCTGCCTCCAAGTTTCATTATAAGGACAATGGTTTGAGATTAAGATGGGAGGACACCAGACTGAAGTCCAGAACTTCTGTGTGAACACACACGCAAAGGGAAGGGGCCAACCTGGACTGTTCAGAAGCCAGAGAACTCAGGGTCAAAGACAGGAAAGACCAAAGCCATTGGATTCAGAGCCAGTGTTCACCCAGGAAAGCATTCTGCTCTCCAAAGCATGTGTATGGACATGTTTTTTTTGTTGTTCTTTATCATTGACTTTGGGAATCCCAGCCAGACTTCTGGACTTTCAATAAGCATTATTGTCAGAATGGTGACTAGTTCTGCACTTGTGACTCACTCTGACCTCTCAACTGACCTTGAATCTTTCAAAAATTATTCTTTCAGCAAAGAGTGGATTTTCTTCAGCTGATAATAAACTCCCAGAGTTCTAACATCAAGGAGTCTCATAAAGGTAAGCAAGAATGTTTTATGTTTACTGATGGGGAACCTCAGAGTGAGGAGTTTGTCCTGGAAATATTCAGAAGGATTTTCAATTAGATGACTATGTCTCCAAATTTCAAACAAACAATTCCAACCCCTTAAAAAAACTCCACCCCGGGCTGGAGAGATGGCTCAGCGGTTAAGAGCACTGCCTGTTCTTCCAGAGGTCCTGAGTTCAATTCCCAGCAACCACATGGTGGCTCATTACCATCCATAATGAAATCTGGCACCCTCTTCTGGCCTGCAGGTGTATATGCAGACAGAACACTGTATACATAATAAATAAAAATAAATCTTAAAAAAAAAAAAAAAAAAAAAAAAACTCCACCCCAACCCACAGATGTAGACATTATATACAGCAGCCAGAGGAACTTTCTAGAAGTACAGGATTATTACTGTGTTCAAAACCTGAAGGGCAGCTGTAAGCATGCAATTCAGGACTGGAGATCACCAGTGGTCTCTGGATCTGGTACTACAGAACAGATACCAACTGGGCCTCATCTAGATCCCCTGAGTCAAAAGCTCTGCCTGGAGATTTTCACGTAGACACCCAGTGAGAGGAACAGCCCCACAGTGGTGATGGTCACTGGAAACCTGGGATGAATGCTTGTCCAGCTCTTGATTTACAGCCAAGCTTTGATTTCCTGTGTAGTTGATATGGAACGTGTAGAGAAAGCCTTGGGATTAAGCACATACCCCACTACTCTTACTAGCTTTTCACCTGCTCATTATCCCATCATGGGTGGTTTCTGAGGAAGCCATTGCTGTGACGGTTGAAGAATGATGGCTTTCTAATGCCGTCCCATCCTATGCAGCTATGAGCTCTGTTCTGTGTAAGAGAGGGGCAAGCCGTCTGTTTTCTGTTTCATTTTCTTCTTTTTCCTCCTTCTTCCTCTTCCTTCCCTTCCTTCATCCTCCACAACTCCTCCTCCTTCTCTCCCCTCCTACTCTTCTCTCCTCTCTCCCCTTTGTTTTTCTCCTGCTCCTGCTCCTCACCTCCCCTGCACAATCCCATGTATTAATTCTGTTCCCTCACTATCATCACTTATTTTGACACTCAGGTTCATTCAGGCATATACATTGAATAAGCCTTTCATATGGGCATCTGAGCTCTTTTTTTGAGATCCTAATACATGTAATCACAAGATTTATCCTTTCCCTTTCTCCAAACCCTTAACATATACCCATCCATGCTTTCTTTCAACTTCACGTTCTCTTTTTTCATTGTTATTGAATGCACATATGTATATACATAAATGTTCCTAAATATAATCTGCTAAGTCTATATGACGTTATACATATGTATGCCTTCAGCAACGGCAATTTGGTACCGAATAACTGTGCTCTTCCCTGGAGAAGACTGTTTCTCCCCCTCTCAGCATTGCTTAGTTGCCTGTCATTCTCTGTGTAGTGTTGAAGCCTCATGAACTCTCCCCGTGCACTTTGGCATATCTATTGGTGTCATCCTTGTCAGCTCGTGTTTGGGCAGTCATGTTATTGAGACTTTATGGGCATAGCTTCTGATATTACTAGGAGACAGTCTCACAGAGGACTTCCTGATCTCCTGGCTCTTCCTGCCCCCTCATCTGCAATGTCCCCTGAACCTTGGGTGTGAGAGTGTTTTGTAGATATATCTACTCGGACTAGGCTCCACAGCAGTAGTGGCACACACACCTTGGTGGTAACCAACAGCTCTCTAATTGGATTTAAGACCTTCTCAACAAGAGGGAAACCATGCCTGGTACTGAAAACCCAGCTAACTACTCAGGGCTAGTAAAGTCATGGATCTTAGAGGAGAATCTACAACCACCACTTTACTAAACCAGCATAATCCCTAACAACAGTCTAAACATTTGGCCTTACAGCATCAGATGAGTACACTCTTCATCCCTCATCAAGGAAACTTGTCTTTGGAACAGACTAAGTTCTTTCCTATTCTTCTCTAATTTTATATATTTTAAAAAGTAGTTTACAAATTTTAGAGAAATTATAGGCTCACAGTCAATTTCAGTTGAGTTTATACAGGCTTTCATATGTTCCTGCCTCCCTCACGTGCACAGTCTCCCATCCTTTTTAGAATAAATTTTAGAAATTCACTTATTTTGCTTTTGTATATATTTGTCGGCGTGCACATGCAATGGTGTGCGTGTGCGGGTCAGAGGAAAATCTGCACAATTCTGTCCTCTCCTTCTGCCCTTTGTTTCTGGAGATGAGCTCATCAGGCTTGGCAGCAGGCCCTTTACCTGCTGAGCCATCTTGCTGTACCATCAAACTCACCCATTTTTAACATTCCTCAATGGAGCAATATGTTTGTTATGAGCATTGAACCTACATGTTCATATTATCACCGAAGGCCCATAGTTATAATTAGGATTCATTCTTGGTCTTGTCCATGGCATCTGATTCATGCTCAATGAATGTGGGCAAGTTTATACTTGACCGGCTAGTTTATACTTTATGGGAAGATAACATGAGTCATTGTGCATACAACTACCTTGTTGTAATCCCTGCACTGTAAAGAAAAACTGTTAAATAAAGAGCACACACATAAGGACAGTCTTGCTTGGTCAAGTTTAGCTTTAGTCAAAAGCTTGGGTCTTAGGGAACAGGGCTGCATTTCACAGCATCAGGGTGCCGCATTCCACAGATGCAGTTTATCTGGAGTTGATGTTTCTTCCATTTGAGATTAAAAACAAAATCTCTAATGAGGCTCCATTTATTAGAATGTTGCTAGTCATTACCATTTCAATTAAGGAATTATTCTCTAATTTATTTCTGTGTATGTGTGTATGTATGTGTGAATGGATGAGTGCAGGTGCCTGTGTTAGTTAGAGGAGAGCATCCCTGGAGCTGAGGTTACAGGTGGCTGTGAGTTGCCCACAACCGAACTCAGGTGCTCTTCAAGAACAGCCTGCATTCTTTTTTTTTAGACAGACTTTTTCTGTCTGTCTTGGAACTTGCTTTGTAGACCAAGCTGACCTCAAACTCAGGGATCCACAAGCTTCTGCCACCCAAGTGCTGAAATTAAAGGCATGTGCCACCACTATCCAGCTACAACCTACATTCTTTTTTTTTATTTAAAATTTTTTACTCACTTTACATACCAACCACAGATCCCACGTTCATCCTTTCCTGCTCCCCTCCAGCCTCCCCCACAACCCACTCCCCATTCCCTCTTCTGGAAAGATAAGGCCTCTCACAGGGAGTCAGCAAAGCCTGGTACATTCAGTTGAGGCAGGTCCAAGGCCCTTCCCCTGCATCAAGGCTGTGCAAGGTGTTCCACTGTAGGTAATGGGCTCCAAAAAGCCAGCTCATGCACCAGGGATAGACCCCAATCCCACTGCCAGGGGCCCCTTAAACAGAGCAAGCTACACAACATCTCCCACAGGCAGAGGGCCTAGTCTGGTTCCATGCAGCTTCCACAGCTGTCAGTCTAAAGTTCATGAGTTCATGAGCTTGGTTCAGTTGTTTCTGTAGATTTCCCCATCATGATCTTGACTCCCCTTGCTCATAGAATCCTCTTTCCTCTCTTCAATTGGACTCCCAGAGCTTAGCCTGGTGCTTGGCTGTGGATCTCTGCATCTGCTTCCATCAGTTACTGGGTGAAGGCTCTACGGTGACAGCTAGTGTAATCACCAATCTGATTATCAGGATATATAGCCTATATTCTTAACAGGCTGAGCCATTTCTCTAGCCCATCACTCTAAATACTCTGTAGCTATTCCTTTTTTCTGTATTTCTCTCATTTCTGAATTACATTTTGAAGATTGGTAATACTCGTTTGTCCAATGGTTTATGCATATAAATATCACAGCTCATGAAAGTTCAAACACTGACCAGGGAGACGTGGGGTGGGTTTGAGATTCTACTAAGAGTTTCCAAGTTGTTGCTACTGGTCCACAGACCACACTTTGAGTAGCTTTCATACCACTGCCTCAGGTTTCTTAAGACCTATATAGTTCATAGATCTGCTAATGTTTCATGCACTTAAACCTTTCTATTTCATACTTACTCAAAATGTTTGAAACTAAGTTTTAGGCAGAATATTTTTTTAAAAGGGCAAATGGTGTCATCTATTTTACTTATATGGAGTCAATTTTCCAGGGCTGGGGTTATGGCTCAGTGGTTAAGAGCAATTGCTTTGTGAACATGAAAATTTTAGTCTGAATCCCCAGCACCCACACAAAAGGCTAGGTAAAGCTACATGTGCTTGTATAGCCCCAGAGCCAGAAGGTGGGAACAGGAGGGCCCAGAACTCAGTGGCTAGACAAACTAGCTGAAATGATGAGCTTCTAGTTCAGTAAGAGACCCTGTCCCTGCAAATTTCATGATGTCATTGTTTTTCTCTGCTGAGTAGTTTCCATTGTGTATATGTGCCACATTTTCTTTATCCATTCTTCAGTTGAAGGGCATCTGGGTTGTTTCCATGTTCTGGCTATTAGGAACAATGCTGCTATGAACATAGTCGAGCATGTGTCCTTGTGGTATGATTGAGCATTCCTTGGGTATATGCCCAAGAGTGGTACTGCTGGGTCCTGAGGTAGATTGACTCTCAATTTTCTGAGAAACTGCCATACTGATTCCAAAGTGCCTCTACAAGTTTGCACTCCCATCAACAGTGGAGGAGTGTTCCCCTTGCTCCACATCCTCTTCAACATAAGCTGTCTTCAGTGTTTTTGATCTTAGCCATTTTGACAGGTGTAAGATGGGTCTAGCTCAACACTCTTGTTTCTATGACATAGGGACACAAAGTGATCACCAAACATTCATGGGAATGGACACAGAGAAGACAACTTCATCTGTTGCATTCTGTAAGCATTCTACAGGGGACTAGAGACATAAAAGAGAGTCATAGCCGGACTATGTCTTGCAGAAACTTATGACTTGATAATGGAAACATGTATGGAAACCAATAACATTCTTGGAGGGAGAAAAATATAATTGTTTTCCTGGACATAATAAAGCTTCTCCAGGAGACTGAGTATTTCTATTGTTTGATGAGGTTGGTGAGGAAGGATTCTACCAGATGGGTTTTTAAAGAATGGATTTTTGAAGGATGAATAAGGGTCTTCGGTGAGACAGAGGATATTGTAGGCAGAGGGAAGTGAATTAAAAAATACCTGTAGATATAGCTCATTTGACTGAATTTCAAGGACTGAGAAATAAAAACAGCCCTGGGCAAAAGGACAGACTACAGGAAGTTAAAGTCAATAACTTCACATGAGTCTCTGATACGAAGCAATAACCTTTAGACCCAGTGATAACATAGGTTGTTGCTGTGGGATGTTCTGTATGGCAAATGTGTTGCTAATTAGTCAATAAATAAAACACTGATTGGCCATTGGCTAGGCAGGAAGTGTAGGCAGGACAAGGAGGAGAATAAAGCTGGGAAGTGGAAGGCTGAGTCAGAGAGACACTGCCAGCCGCCAAGATGAGAAACAGCATATGAAGATGCCGGTAAGCCACGAGTCACGTGGCAAGGTATAGATTTATAGAAATGGATTAATTTAAGCTATAAGAACAGTTAGCAAGAAGCCTGCCACGGCCATACAGTTGAAAGCAACATAAGTCTTTGTGTTTACTTGGTCGGGTCTGAGAGGCTGTGGGACTGGCAGGTGAAAGAGATTTGCCCTGACTGTGGGCCAGGCAGGAAAACTCTAGCTACAGGTTGTATTTAAATTGATCTTTCTATCAGACAAATTCAAAGATCCAAGTGGACACATGTTTGCCAACTGCTGAGGAGGAGAGTGCACCTGACTCATGGAACTGTGGGTGGAGCACTCTGGTGTTTTCATTGGCTGCAAGGCCAGCCCAACCCCTTTCCCAGTCCTTAAGCACTGCAGGCTGGCCTCCTTGAGTCACAGCTGGGTGGGGAAGGGAGCTCATCAGGCTCAGACCTGCAAGGTGCAGCACACAGCTGAGAATAAAGCACAAAAGAGAGACTTGATTAAAGAAAGCGGCAATGGACCTGATCCCAAACTTTTCCATGGAAACCTGGATATGGTTACCAGCCTGGTGCTCCTCTACCTGTGAGTAAATTGCTCAGGCTCCTCTCCTCGGTGATCAAGACTTGGGGATGCAAATTGGATAATTTCCTCTACCTTTTTGGAAAATCCAAAGAGAAAATAAGGGGATGTTGCTTCAGTGTGTGGGATGCTAAGATCTACAGTGTTGCTATTGGTCTTGTGCAAATCCCTCCATGGGGATAAGCAGGCCTTCCCCTTATACTAAACTCCACTTTCTGTGGATAGAAGAATAGAATGACCTCAGTGAGACTTGGGGTATCCTCTGATTGAGTCTTGGTTTTTCCCCAGATTAACCAACCAGAGCTCAGCAGAAGCAGATTACAAATAGCTGGTCACTGTGATGGGAGGAGCTTCTGCAAAATCTCGGGATTGTGGGGATAGGAGGAGCTTCTGTGTCATCTTCACCTAGTTTCTGCTCCCTTGTCCCACCTCTAAGACCATTTATGCAATGCCCCTAGTATACCCCAGGCTCTGTGGTAGGCTCAGATTGCCTATTTTTTTTTTGTTACTCATCCTTAAGTATCCCAAACTTGGTTCTTCTTTATAATGTGAAGAATTATTTGCTAAGTGGTGAATCTTTAGGGCAAAGGAGACCCGACTTTGATTTTTTTTTCCCTTCCTGGTTTCCCTTCAAGTTCATAGCATCTGTATAAGGAGTTACTCCTCCCCAGCTATGAGATCTACTGGCATCCTCAAAAGGCAGACACTCTGAAACAATTTTGATTTTAAATATTTTCCCTCTATGTTCCACTGGGAGTATCAGTCAAAACATCTATCTCTGTACTTCCTTTCTAATTGGGATGCCTTCATAAGGGTATAAGTGAAGAAGGAAGTTATCCTGAGTTCCAGGATAACAAACATGTGACCTAGACCACTGTAGACAGCTCATTCTACTGTCTCTGTGTGTGTGTGCATTCAAGTGCATGCGCATGTGTGTGTGTATGTGTGTGTGTGTGTGTAGACACACCTATGAGTTCATGGATAGTAGATGCTCCTTCCTCACCAAACACATCACACTTGATTTCTGTCACCAATTAATATTAATAAATGATAAACACTCATGGTAATATGGAAACAGACATTTTGAACATGGTTTTATTCTTGGAGAAAAAATATTTAAGATATCATGGCAATATCTTTCCCATTTGATCATGTTTTACAATTATTTGAAAGGTTTCATTTCATTCTATTTGATCCTAAAACTTCAGTGAGATATGCCAGCAGCCTTCTTTCAGAAGGCTAAAATGGGGCTGTTGCTCTCAGTATTTGTGACAACAAATTGTGTGAAGTGACTTCATCTGTTTCTAAGTGTCAGGAATGTAAGCCTAAGGCATAAGCAAATACATGGGACAGACTGTACGTATGGTTCGAAATAAACTCAGCGAGCAGGTTTTTTGTTTTTTTTTTTCAGTTCAACAGTTTTTGCTGTGCTTGTCCATCAGGTCATGTGAGTTTTTCAGTGTAGGTGGATAAGGAAGAGAATGGGACAGTGATGGCATGAACTCTTTTCAGGTATGAGTTAGGATAGTGGTTTTCAACCTGTGGATCGTGACCCCGTTAGGGGATCAAGCAACCCTTTCCTAGGGGTCACATATCAGATACCCTACATATCAGGTATTTATATTAAGAGTCATAGCAGTATCAAAATTGCAGTTACAATGTAGTAAATAGTTTTATGGTTGGGGGTCACCACAGCATGAAGAACTGTGTTAAAGGGTCACAACATTAGGAAGGTTGAAAACCACTGAGTTAGGAGAAAGTAAGAAAATACTCCTCTCCTCTCAAGGACAAAGTCTCAGATACACTTTTGGGTTGCAGCCCCCCCACTGAAGATCAGAAGGGCAGACCCATTGGCGTCCAGTTTCCTAAATGACACGATCAAATGAAACTATGTAGAAGTATTCTAGCCTGAATCTCACATTAACAGTGATGTTTGGGGACATTTGTAAATAATTCACTGTAGGACTTAGAGCCAAAACAATTCATCTACTTTTTGAGTTAACCTTTGTGGGCCTGGGGAGTCTCTCAGATAAATGTGGAGTTAAAAATGAAGATCAAAAATAATTGCTGCTGTTGAAGTTTTTGTTGTTATTTGTTGCTTCCATGTTATCCCCCACTCCAGCTTGAATGTTACAGTTCCTGTGTGTGTAACTGATAAGCCTGCACAATATACAGTGACAATCCCTAAGAACTTGATCTCCCACTTTACAGATACTGAACCTATACACATGGAACTTTTAAGAATTTGGGGATTTCTGGACCCAAACCACTGCCTTTCGTGGGAAATATTCTTGCATACCGAAACGTAAGTGTTGACTGAGTGCTCTACTTGGATTATTGTGGTTGCCAAAACTAGCTTAGTTCCTTTCATTAGAAAGGCCAGATCTGCCGGGCAGTGGTGGCGCACGCCTTTAATCCCAGCACTTGGGAGGCAGAGCCAGGCAGATCTCTGTGAGTTCGAGGCCAGCCTGGACTACCAAGTGAGTCCCAGGAAAGGCGCAAAGCTACACAGAGAAACCCTGTCTCAAAAAACCAAGAAAGAAAAAAAAAAAAAAGAAAGAAAGGCCAGATCTTACGTGACAGTTCTCAGGTTTTATTATTATTGTCTTTGGAGGACGTGGTTTGGTGCAGCTGATCAGCTCAGACCTCATTTTGGGGACTTGTTCAGATTTATGAGCCTCAAAAAAATTTTGCTTTTTTTCCAGTATATATTCTAGCAAGGGACAGTAATGCCTCTGGAACCCCTTTTTAAGTTCATACATATTTGTTTGTTTGTTTGTTTGTTCGTTCATTCATTCATTCATTTGATTAGAGTGTGTGAGTGTGAGTGTGTGTGTGTGTGTGTGTGTGTGTGTGTGTGTGTACATGAAGGTCAGATAATCACTAGGAGAGTTGATTCTCCTCTTGCACCTTGTGGGTACTGGAATCAAACTCAAGTCAACAAGCGTGGGTGGCAGATGCCTTCACCTACTGAGCCATCTCACTGGCCACTTTTGTTTCCACAGCTGAAAACATCACAATTGAAACTTGGCAGAAGTTTTGCTTCATTTTGTTTTTCAGTTTTGAAAGTGTTCTAGTTTCCTTTCTGTGGCTGGAATTAACCATTCTGAACAAGGGAGGTGGCGAGATGGTTCAGAACATTTGCTCTTACAGGGAACCTGAATTTGGTTCCCAGCACCCACATGGCACCTAACTCCAGTTCCAGGGGATCTGATACCTCTTGCCTGCTGGGACACAAGGCTTACACACAGGGCACATACATACATGCAGGCAAAGCACCCATACACATAAGATACAAATAAATCTTTAAAACAAAATGTTGTGAGCAGTGCAAATTAGGGAAGGAAAGGTTTTCTATCATCTTACTGCTTGGGATTCATCATTGACAGATATCAGGCCAGGAACCTGGGTCAGAAACCGTGGAGGAACCTGCTTCCTGACTCTCTCAGGCTCTTGTTAGTTATCTTTCTTATACGGCCCAGAACTACCTGCCCAGGGAATGGGAACAGTGAGCTGAGTCTCTGACATCAATTAACCATCAAGATAAGCCCCCATAGACATTGGCTCCACAGGCCAATCTGATCTTGGAAATCTCTCAGTGGAGACTCCCTTCTCATATTATTGGCTCTGTCAAGTTGATAATTAAAACAAACTAGGACAGGAAGTAAAAAGTCAAAGGAAATGGTTAAATTACATTGTTTCCTGTAGTTATGACATCTCTCCGCCTTTCTGTGTTCATTAGGGACCCTGGGAAACAAGGTCTCTGTCATTCCTCCCTTGCTTGTTTTCTCAATCAACAACATGCCTGAGACTCACCCACTCTCTAGATTGAAAGAGATCTGGAGTTTGTTCCTGTTCCTAGTTCTTCTGGTGTTCTAGGGAGAGCTTATGAGGTAAACAAAAAGGACTCTAAATATGGAGATAAACAATGATGCCTGTTCCTGGGAATCTCCCTCGATTTCTCTTAGCTTCTGTTTCCTCTTACACCTAAGAAAGGAATGACTTAGAGTCCTTGCACACTTAAGGATGACATGTGGGGAAGCAAACACACTTTAAAGAGACAACGTATTCACTATTATTCACAGACAAGAGTAAACGGCCATGCACGTACAATGTTGGGGGAAGTCTGAACAATTTCAAGTTCTCCCATTTCAAATATCTCCTATATTCTCTCTCCCTCTCACTCATACACCTAGGAACAACAACATTCCTCTTACTGCCAGTGATGGATAGTTAACCTGATTTAGAAAGATTCAAATCTTTTAGATATAGATAATCCCAATTAGAGATAAGGGCAGTCTACTTAAAATAGTAGTCAGGAGCAGCAAGATAGCTCAATTGGTAAATGTGTCTGCCAAGAATCCTGACTACCTGAGTTTGGGCCTTAGAACCCATGTGGTAGAAGGAGAGAATTGACTACCAGAAGTGGTCTTCTGTTCTACTCTGTTCTACACACACACACACACACACACACACACACACACACACACACACACCAAATAAATGTAAAAATAATAATAATGCATTTTCATTTTCTTTCTCTTCCCAGGGATTTTGGGAGTTTGACAGAGAATGCCATAAAAAATATGGGAAAATATGGGGATAAGTGTTCTGGAAACTTCCATTTGTTTACTTGAAATCATCACATACCTCTGTGCCTGGAAGACGGTCATAGCCCATAACCTCTTGAGTTGAAGTTATGATTGTATGTATTTTAGAGGCTTTTAATACACAGGTCCCATATGTCTTCAGGTACCATGGTTCACAGACTGAATTAGTCTGATAAAAATTGCATTTTTTACTATTCTCGCAGACTTAATGGTCCAAGGATGGCTCACTTGATTTTCTGCCCAGTGTCTGGCTATTCAATTCAGTATCATGTATACACCACCCAGACTTAACAAATGTTCCCATTTATTTTTAATTGTGGTCTCTTTGTAGAACTATTTTGTGTATAATGAGCTACATTATACTTCATTTCATGAGACTCATGTGATATGTGGTCAGAATTCCTGACTTGAACTAGGAGCTCATATAGTTGTGTATTGCACAATTTGGATTATGGATCTTGTAACATCTGGATCAGCATCTGGGTTCTGGGCATGCCAGGAACAGAATAGTTGAATCCTTTCAACTATTAATTGAATCCTTTCTGCTTTGCCAATGCAGGTTTTATGAGGGCCGACAGCCTGTGTTGGCTATCATGGATCCAGACATAATCAGAACAGTGCTGGTGAAGGAATGTTATTCTACTTTCACAAACCGTCAGGTAGGCATCTATTTTTTAAATTATTTAAACATCTATTCATGTATTCACACATTTGTTAGGTTTTTGGGGTCTCTTTCTCTCTCTCTCTCTCTCTCTCTCTCTCTCTCTCTCTCTCTCTCTCTCTCTGTGTGTGTGTGTGTGTGTGTGTGTGTGTGTGTGGAGGGGGGCATGTGAGGGGTGTGTATAGTATTGTGTAGTAGATGTGCAGTATATGCACTCATATGTGTAGATGTCCCTGCCCCAAACACACAAGGAAGCCAGAGAAGGATATGAGATGACCTGCTCTATTACTCTCTCATTCCCTACTGAGCTTGGAGGTAATCTGGCAGCCCAAAGCTCCTGACATTTTCCTGTCTCTGTCCTTCGCACAGCTGAAATTACAGGCATGTGTGGCAATACGCAGCTTTTGAAGTTGGTGCTTGGGATTTGAACTCACCAAGCAACGCTCTTACCCACTGAGTCATCTCCCCAGTGCCATGTTCATGCATTAGGTTTTTTATTGTGAAGTGATTCTAACTTCATAGGGAATTGAGTAAAAATGTACATAAAGGTTCCATCTATGTTTCCTCCATTTGTTTCCATGGTAATATCTGTAGTAACTATAAATTTAGTATCTTTCTGTGACAGGAAATTGATAGAATCCATATATATTATTCAATTATCTATTTTATGTGTCTTTATTTTATGTGTGTGTGTGTGTGTGTGTGTGATGTCATACAAAATTAACACATGTGTGCCTATCTATAACAGCCAACAGTCAAGACAGAACTGTTCCTTCAATGTTGATAAGGCTCCCACGTGCTAAGCTGATAAAGTGGCCATGTACAGCTTGTTTTTTCTTCTTAATGGGAATCTATGCTTATTTTCTTCATTATTAGCATATATTTATTATGCAAAATAATAAGTTTTCTTATGACATTTCTTACCGTATATAATGTACTTTATAAACATCTCTCCATTACCATCTTATATCTCCCTCTCCCTCTGGTCTTCTTCCCAAATATACTCCTTCTATTTCCATGGCATTTAAACAGTCTAATGCAGATATTGCATATGAGAAGAAGCATGTGATACTTGTATTTCTAAATCTGGCTTGTTTCTCTTAACATGATGATCTCCAGTTCCGTCCAATTTCCTTCAAATAACATAATTTTGTTCTTCTTTATGACTGAAACAAACTTCATTTGTGTGTGTGTGTGTCACATTTTCTTTATCCATTCACCTATTGATGGGCACCTGTGATAATTAATCTTGATTGTCAACTTGACATATGCTAGAAAAGGGAACTTCAGTTGAAGAATTTTCTCTGTCCAATAGGCCTATGAGCATGTCTGTGAGGCATTTTCCTGATTGTTAACTGATTTAGGAGAGTGAAGCCCACTATAAGTGGTACCATCCCTAGGCCAAATGACCTTGACTATATAAGAAAAGTAGCTGAACATGAGCCTTGGAGCAAGCCAGTGAGCAGCATGCCTCTTTTGGTTTCTGCTTCAAGCTCTTGACTTAAGTTCCTGACTTGGCTTCCCTCAGTGATGGATTACAACCTGTAAGCTAAAATAAACCTTTTCCTCTACAAGTTGCTTCTGGTCATGGCATTTGTCACAACAACAGAAAGCAAACTAGAACAGTACCTAAGCTGATTCTACACCATGACTATTATGAATAGAAAAACCAAAAAACATGAGTGCACTGGTATCTCTGTGGTACACTGAGTTCAATTTCTTTACTTTTATACCCAACAGTAGTGTAATGAATTGTATGAGAGTTAAGTGTTCAGGCTTATGACATTTCTCTACACTGGTTTCTATGGTGGCTGCACAGATTAGCATTCCAACCAGTAAGATACAATAGTTCATTTTCAGCGTATTTTCACTAATGTTTGTTTAATGGGAATCTTTCTGTAAGAGGGGGAAAATCTTATTTAAAGGATGCAAATACATCTATTTTTCCTTTGTGGATTATGCTTTTGTAACATGTCTGAAAATTCATCCCATAAACCTCCTTGTTGGTTGTTTGTTTTTCTTTACTAAACTTTACAGTTTTAAGTTTTAATCTAAGTCTGTGATCTATTTTGTGTTATGTTTCCAGGTTTTTTTTTTACATAATTGAATCATTTTTGCACCTGTGGGGAAAAAGTACCTGGGGTCTTGGAAGATGGATCAATGTATAAAAGCAGTTAGAACACAGCCTGTGTTCAGCTCCTCATAACCCATGTAAAAGATGGACACAGTAGCACACACATCTGTACTCCCAAAACACACCTATGAAGAAATGGAAGTAGAGACAGAATTTGTGAAAACTTGCAGACTAGCTGCCCTGGCCTAAGCACTGGGAAACAGCAGACACTGTCTCAAACAAGGTGGAAAGGTGAATCAACATCCAAAGATTCTCCTCTGGTCTCTACACACTTCATGGTACACACACACACACACACACATACATGCACTCATTCATAAGAAAGTACACACACTCACATAAACACACACAAATCAGTAGGGAAAACATTCTGGTGTGGGAAAACATTCTGGTGTGGGAAAACATTCTGGTGTAGAATCATATCAGTTTAGACTACAAAGAGTAAATTCATTAAGCCAATGATTTAATGATTGTATTGAGGACCAAGAAAGAATGAAAATCATTTGGGGCTGTGTCTGTGGATGGACTACTCATTCACTGTTATGTACCATAGTCCTGTGTCTGTCCCTCCCAGAACAGCACACACTCTTGATTATTGTAACTGCATTGTGACTCCACATGAGGTACAACAATTGGTTCCTCTTTTTTTTTTTTTAGAATCCTTTATATCTACCCTTCTTCCATTGTCTTTTCATGCAAATTCAGAATAAGCTTTATTGATGTCTACACATGAAAACCCCACTTACCTACACTATCAGAATTGGATTAAATCTTTTGATAAATATGGAGAAAATCACTGTTCTTAGCACTTTGAGTTGTGCGTGTATTGCCTACATGCATGTGTCCATGTGTGCACATGCAGACATAAGTGTAGGACATTGGGTGTCCAGTTTTATCATCCTGCCTTATTCTCTTGAAATAGGGTCTCCCACTGAACCAGAAGCTCATTGCTTCATCTTGGCTTGATCACCAGTGAACTATTTCGATCCCCCTGTCTCTGTTCTCAGCACTGCATTTATTGCACCTGTAGCCATGCCCAACTTTTTCTAATGTGAGTGCTGGGGATTCAAACTTGGGTCCTCATGCTTGAGTGTCAGTGGCCACATCAGAGGAGCAGCAGGTGGCAACTGAAGTTCAAGGTGTCAGCCCACCAGGAGGCAACTCCCGCATGGGTGAAACTTGGATAGACAAGGCCCCAAGGCCACAGACCACAGAATGTCTTTTGTTTCTACTGTGCCTTTACATGCTTTCCACTGCCATCTTTCTCTGGTGTCTGGTATGGTGTGAATGGGTGTGGGGAGATCCCCACTGCCTGTAATGTAGTGTGTTTATCTCATAGAAACATCCCATTCTACTGGGCAGTTTTATTGTGGATTATTGTGAAGATGATTCCTTCCTAAGCTATACTGTCTAATTGATGATGATGATGATGATGATGATGATGATGATAATAATAATAATAATGTTAGTTTGATGAATAAAAATATATACAAGTAAATGTTACACATCTAGGGCCTATGAGTTTCACCTAAAGAGCTGCATAGATTCTAGCTCAAGTTAATGATTAAGATAAGCAATAGAGTCCCAGGAGCCAGATTGGCTTGAATTCCTTTAGTCTTAATGCTGAAAGACACAGATTTCAGTGTGTATCATTTCCTAAAACAAAGCCTTATAATAACTTCAGGTTGGATCAGATGTTTTAATAGTAGCTTTAAGGTGAAAAACCCAAGAACACAATCTAAAATTTTATAATGGGTGAGGGACTCTGTAAAGTCAGAGAACAAATGCACAGCAGCCCAATTATTACTAGCTCACTTACTTTTCTTGCTAGAACTGGTTGATAACCAAAGATGATGATTAATTCCTTACACCCATTTTTCCCTCAATCTCTTGATATAAAAAAAAAAAACTATTGATGTTTGGGTATACACCCTAAAGTTTTAAAGTAGAGCTGACTGATTTTTTTTATATATAAAAGTTTAGATTTGTGATTCCTTTAACATTCCTTATAAGATTACCTTTCAAGGTAAGTAATAAAGTAATTAGCCCTTTCTATATAACTGCAAAGTACAGCTTGCCAATAACAGACCTGACTGAGAAGAATATCTTGCTTACCTACACAGTTAATCTATAGAAAGTTGCTTGGGTATGAATGTACATGGGTTCTTGAAATAATTTGTTTTCCTCCTGTAATACATAAGATGTTTAATCATGTAAGGGATATGGAGAGCGTGCTGTTATTTACTTGTATTCATTCCCTTGAAAAACAGAATGTAACCATATTGTAATTTTTATATTGCCTGAAAGATTTTGCTGGGATATATAAGCTGTAAGAGAAAGAATACAGATAGAGTTAGAGAGAGTTAAAATGGGCTACAAGGAAAATATCAAGAATGAAAAAGTCAGAAGGAAAGCATCAAAAAAGAGAGAATTAGGAGGATAACTTCAAGAGAGTAAGAAGGAGAAGGAAAACATCAAGAGAAAAAGAAGGGATATCTCTGGATAGAGATAAAAAAAAGAGAATGTAGAACACAGAATGAAGAATAGAGAATAAGGGAGGAAACCATCAAGAGAGAGTGTAAGTGCCTTTTCCCCTAACCTCCTCAGATAGAAAAGTCTAGTATGTGCCAACTTTGTGGATTCCCTTTGAGCCCTGTGCTCCTGGGGGCTTACCCCACAGGCAGCAATACTTAAGAGAAAAAAAGTTCTCTTACCTGATAAGCCATCCCCCTGGCAGAGTTGTCTGGTCTGAAAATATGATGTGCTTCTCCATTCCTTCAAATTTGTTTGATTTCTTTCACCAACCTTTTTACAGCTTCCAGCCTACTGTACATTTTTTGTTAGATTCATACATAAAGTATTTCATCTTCTTTTATTTGTTTATTTTATTGTTTTATTTTATGTGTATGGGTGTCTTGATTGCATGTATGTCTGTGCAATATGTGCATACTGAGTGTCTATGGAGCTAGACGAGATCATCAAAACCCCTGGAACTGGTTACAGATAATTACGAGTTGCCATGAAGATGACTGAATCAAATCCTGGCCATCCCATCTCTCTAAGATGTGTTTTAGGAATCCTAGACCTTTGTTCCCAGCCCCACCCATGCCCAGCGCCATAAATCTCTGGTGAGGTCAGAAGGCTTTGAGGAGGCTCACCAGCCCTTGCTTGCCCACCTTAGCCCAGACTGGAGTTCAAGGGGCCCCACCCTAGAGGGTGCTGTCAAGTGTGGTCATGGATGCTTTTAAATGTCACCCTGCCCGGCCTAGCCTGGCTTGGGAGGTGGGGGCTGCCAGCTCTTTGTAGACACACGCTTCCTTCATCTTGCTTTAAACCAGGACAAGACGTAGTCATGCTGGATGCCGTGGCCAAGACAGGTTGTGCAAACGAGGGGCGGGACTCCCAGCTGCTGTGCTCACTCATTTGGAATCCAAACCCTTTTTTTTTTTAAGGCTCCTGCTGTTCCTTCCCAAGCACGGGGATCACAGGCATGAACCAGCACACCCGGCTTTCTTTTTTTCAGGGGAGAAATGATTCCCCCTGGTTGTCCCCTGACCTTCACATGTGTACCATGGCGTACACACCCACGTGTGCACACACAAACACACACAAGGAGATGGCAGGACCAAAGGAAACGTGTAATTGTTGTTGTGTACATGTGTGATGTGTGATTTATACACGTGATAGCCTTGGTGTGGAGATCAGAGGACCGCTTCCATGAGTCCGTTCTCTTCATCCACCATTTTTGTTTATTTTATTTTATTTTTTTTGTAGGTCTTGGAATTTGGTTTATTGTTTGTTTTGGAAACAGTATCTGACTAGGTAGCCATAAGGCCTGGAATTCGTTACTTAGAACAGGGTGGACTCGAACTCACAGAGACTAGTTGGCCTCTCTTTCCTGAGTGCTGGGGTTAAAGAAATGTACCAGCATGCTAGGCTTTTGCACCTTGATTTTGAGGCAGGGTTTCACATTCTGGCTGTCTGTACTTTCCACCTTGCTGTAGGAGTGCTGGGATGATGGGGTGCTGGGATGATGGAGTGCACCAGGCAACTGGCTTTTCTTTTTTATGTATACAGAAGAGGGCGCCAGATCTCATTACAGATAGTTGTGAGCCACCATGTGGTTGCTGGGAATTGAACTCAGGACCTCTGGGAGGGCAGTCGGTGCTCTTAACCACTGAGCCATCTCTCCAGCCCCGCAATTGGCTTTTCTAAGATGGCTTCTGAGCTTGCTCGACAAGCATTTCACATACTGATCTTTTACCATTCTTCTATGTTATTGCTTTTTGAAACATGGTTTCTCTGTGTAGCCCTGGCTGCCCTGGATCTCACTCTGTAGACCAGGCTGGCCTCAAATTCAGAGATCCACCTGCCTCTGCTTCCTGAATGCTGAGATTAAAGGCGAGTGCCACCACTTCCCAGCCATTTCTGTTTTCTATTTTTTTTTATTTATTTATTTATTTATTTATTTATTTATTTATTTATTTATTTATTTATTTATTTATTTATTTGGAGACAATGTCTCCTTACATAGCCCAGGCTAGCCTGAACTTCACAATGTAACATAAGCAAGTGTCTAGTGTGGGAACCTTTCTGCCTCAGTTTCTCCAGTGCTGGGATGAGCAGTGTGCATCCACAGCTGGTTCTATCCATCTTCCACAGACCGGTTTTATGATCAACCTGCCCTGCCACAAGGGTGGGGCCCTGGTAGTTAGTTCCGTCAAGTCTGAGATGAGAAGTAGGTGGGGGAGAAACTGGGTTTTGGGGTCAGACAGGCTGGGCTGGGCTTGAAACTGGGTACTGGTCTGATGGCCTCTTAAACCTACATTTCATGATCTGAAAACCAGGGTTACTTCATCTGCCTATTAAAAATTCTTTTAAGTACATTTATTTGAGGGGGGGGCACATATGCCATGGCCTGCGTTTGGAAGCTAAGGGACAACTTGCCAGTCAGTTTTCTCCCTCCCTCCATCATGTGGGTCCCTGGGTGCCCTGTCTTTTATTTTATATATATATATATATATATATATATATATATATATATATATATATATATATATATATATATATAATATTTATATATTTTAATATATTATTATATATTATACTTATATATATATGGCTCAGTAGCTCTTATTTGCCCATCTTACAAAGTTGTGCTGGGTCCCAAATGCCATGAGGTGTGTCCAGTGTGCTGGCATGCTCTCTTGGTAGCATTTGGGTCTTTCATTTTGTTCTGTTTGTATTTTGAGATAGGCTCTCACTATGTGGCCCCAGCTGGCCTGGAGTTCCCTGTGTAGACTAGGTTGGTCTAAAACATGTAACATCTTTCTGTCTCTGCCTTCCAAGTGCTGGAATTGTGGGGGTGTGCTACCATACCCAGTTTTCGGTCTTTCATTTTGGACACTGAAGCTTTCGGATGTGTTTTATGACTTGTCAAAATAGCTTCTAAGAATGTCATTTTTTGGGCTGGAGAGATGGCTCAGTGGTTAAGAACACCGGCTGCTCTTCCGGAGGATCCAGGTTCAGTTCCCCATGGCAGCTCACAACTGTCTGTAACTCCAGCTCCAGGGGACCCAACACTCTCATACAGACATATATGCAGGCAGAATACCAATGTACATAAAATAAAAATAAATAAATTTAAAATATATATTGTATAAAAAAGAATGTCATTTCTTAGATGAGGGCTGAGTCTGGAGGCACAGTCCTGCTGTCCCAGCTACTCTGGAGACTGAGACAGGTGGGTCGAAAGTTCAAGGCCTACTTGGGTTACAGAGTGAGACCATGTCTCAAAATAAAAAGCAAAAAAAGGGGGGCTGAGAGACAGCTTATCTCAGCAGTTATGAACATCGGCTGCTCTTCCAGAGGACCTGGGTTCAAATCGCAGTCCCTGACTTCCGCTCTAAGAAATTCAAGGTCTCTTCTGGACTTGAAGGCATGATGTGCACAGACATCCGTGCAGGCAAAACACCCATACACATAAAATAAAAATAAATAAACCTAAGAAAAAACAAGTCAAAAGACGCAGAGGGAAGAAAGGGAGCATGGGAGAGAAAGGAGGAGGTAAATTCCAGCACCTGGGAGACAGAAGCAGGCAGATCTCTATGAGTTTAAGACTGGCCTGGCCTACAGAGTGGAATTCCAGGACAGCCAGAGATATGTGGAGAGAGGAGGTGAAGGGGGAGGGGAGGAAAAGGAATAACATTGTCACGTAGAGATTTCCCTGAACTCTGAGGCAAACAGGTCACAGCCCCATCCCTTTTATCGCCCTCTGCTGGGTCTGGGGTTTCCTCCATGGAAAGGCCCCTCCTCTTGTCTGTAACCTCAATGTCTGGGGTGGTCTGAGCAGTGAGCGCCTCCTTCCTTGCAAAAGTGCCTGAATTTTTGGCCATGCTAGCCACGCCCTCGACAGGCCTCTGCCAGCTGCACCCCAGCCAGGCCCTCCCTTTCTGGCTCAGCCTCAGAGAACTCTCTGGAGTCTTCAGGGAGCTGCCAGGCGGAGGCCTGACAGCTGATAGATTATTGTACCAGTCACCAGCTTTACTGGGGACCAGAAATAAGCAAAGTCATCAGTATAGCATACTCGACTTGGGGGTGTCTGGGATCTTTCCAGAAACATCTCAACGTGTCTCTCTGGGAGTTCCTTTCCGGAATGCTGCCTCCAGCCAGGCCCAGGCCTCTGATTTTAGCCTGGCCTGGAGGACGTCAACCCCCATCATCCCTGAAAAAGGATCAGTGAGGGGCCAGGTGACAGGGCTGCGGAGCCGTCCTCCAACACCAGCTGTTCTTGGCTGGGTAGCCGAGAGACTCTGTGTAGCTCAGGAGTCTAGGGACCTGAATGTTTTTGACCTTGGCTAGAGGCCAGCAAATGTGACTCATTTTCTTCATCTGCACAATGAGACCATTGGACTGGATGTTCTGGAAGGCTCCAGGGTTGTGAATCAAGTTTCTCCTCTGCTATTCCCCCACCAAACCCCACCCCACCCCCAACCCCACCCCCGCCCGCTGCCCTGTGCTGTGTGCAGGCTGGAGGACTCCGGTATGTATACGGGCAGGCCTGAAGAAAAGAAGGCTTGACCAAACTTGGATCTTTCCTAGGCTCTGTTTCACATTCCCTTGTCAAACTCCGTTTTAGCAAAAACATGCTGAGTGAGTTTTGTGTGGACCCTCATAGCTTCACCCTCCGCTACCCCCCAGGCACTCTGGATCACCTCAGCCTGCCTTCAAGCCAGACTCCAGGTAAAGGGCCGCTGAGGTGGCTCAGTAGGGAAAGGCATTTGCTGCTAAGACTGGAGATCTGAGTTCGATTCCTGGGGCTCACAGAGTGAAAGGAGAGAGCAGATTCCTGCAAGTGGTCCTCTAACCTTCATATGTGTGCCACAGTGTGTGTGGTATACTCACACACTCATGAGTGTGCACACACACTCACAGTAGACCCACATACTCACAGTAGACCCACACTCATGAGTGTGCAACACACTCACAGTATACCACACACTCATGAATGTGCACACACTCACAGTAGACCCACACACTCATGAGTGCGCACACACACTCACAGTATATCCACATACAGTAGACCCACACTCATGAGTGTGCACACACACTCACAGTATACCCACACTCACAGTATACCCACACACCCATGAGTGTGCACACACTCACAGCATACCACACACTCACGAGTGCGCACACACACTCACAGTATACCCACACACTCACAGTATACCCGCACACTCATGAATGTGCAACACACTGGCAGTATACCCCCACACTCATGAGTGGGCACACACTGGCAGTATACCTACACACTCACAGTATCGGGGACTATTGGGGTCCAGCCCCTCAATAGTCCCCTCCCAGGGTCCGGGAAGAATCTACAACCAGCTGATAATTAATCTTTGATAAAAAGAAATGAATCTATGTACACGAAACTCCTTAGTTCATACACTTTATTATTCTGTGACAGTTCTCTATCTGCACAGCTTCTATTCTGCTCTCATGTCTAGCTCCGTTCTTGCCTGATTTCTCTATATTTATCTACTGTCCCCTCTAGGTTCTATCTTAATTCCTTCATCTAGTTCTGCCCCTTCTAGGTTCTCATCCATCTAGTTCTTTCCTCTATCAGCTCCTCTCCCGTCTCCTTCTCTCTCATCTGGCTCTTCCTCATCTTGTTCTTCCCCATCTGGCTCTTCCTCATCTTCCATCTCATTCCTCTAGTCCTCTCCTCTAGCCCTTCAATCTAGTTCTTCCTCATCTCAGTTTGTTCCTCTCAAGTTCTTACCCATCTAGTTCTTCCATTCTCTTTTCTCTTCTCCGTCCTCTGCCCTGGAAGTCCCCGTATGTAAAAGGAGGGTCCGAGCTAAATTGTGTAAAGCTATTACTTAACGTCCACCTCTCCTAGGTGGTGTCTCCTTGTGGAATTTACCTTAAGTCAGGAGACTTGCCTGTGGGTGGTTATCACTGTTAGTCCTCGGAAGTTGGGTGACCACCTGGGTGGTGTCTCCTTTAGTCCTTGAAAATGGCTAGGGGAGAGCCGGGCGGTGGTGGCGCATGCCTTTAATCCCAGCACTTGGGAGGCAGAGCCAGGTGGATCTCTGTGAGTTCGAGGCTAGCCTGGGCTACCAAGTGAGTTCCAGGAGAGGCGCAAAGATACACAGAGAAACCCTGTCTCGAAAAACCAAAAAAAAAAAAAAGGCTAGGGGAGATACCTGATTCCAGAGAAAGCCTTTCCTGAGGCTGTTCTCCAAACACCTGGAATGTGTATGTCCAGAGAGTGATCAGTCCACACTGTTAGCCCTTCTGAGGGAAAAGTCAATTAGGAAAATTGATTTTCATAACAGAATACAGCTGATATATAACAAGCCAAGTAACACCAAAAACTCCGTGGGATTTGGCTTCCTCTGGAGGAATTCCCTGATTCCTCCAGGTAGTGACTTTGCCATAAACAGCTGAGTTTTTCTGATATATTCCTGCGGCCTGCAGCATCACAGTATACCCGCACACTCACGAGTGTGCACACACAAATGAATGTATGTAAGAAAAATAATTAAGAATCCTTTTAGGTTGGCTTTGCTCAAATTGCCTTCATCCTCCTGATGTTTCTTTCTTTCTTCTTTTCCCTCCCCCATTCCAGTCCAGCCTTTAACTTCCCATATAGCCAAGGATGAGCGTGAATTTCTGCTCCGCCACCTCCTGAGTACTGAGTTGATTACAGACACAGTCTACCATGTCCCTGTTCACTTTGGTCTTTTTTTTTTAAGTGTCATATTTTATTTAAAATTTGTATGTGTATGAGTGTTTTGCCAGGGTGTATATAAGAGCACTCTGTTCATTCCATGGGGGAAGAAGGTATTGGCTTCTCTAAAAGTGGAACTGCAGACACTAGTGAGCCACCATATGGGTACTGGGAACTGAACCCTGGTCTTCTGCAAGAGCAAGTGCTCTTACTCTGCTGGGTGGTAGTGGCGCACACCTTTAATCCAGCACTCGGGAGGCAGAGGCAGGCGGACCTCTGGGAGATCAAGGCCAGCCTGGGCTACAGAGTGAGTTCCAGGACAGGCTCCAAAGCTACACAGAGAAACCCTGTCTCGAAAAGAAAAGAAAAGAAAAGAAAAGAAAAGAAAAGAAAAGAAAAGAAAAGAAAAGAAAAGAAAAGAGAAAAAAAAGTTCTTTGAGCCACCTCTCTAGTTCCATGCCCTTCTTTTTTTGAAACAGGGTCTCATATAGCCCAGGCTAGCCTAGTCTGAAACTCAATTCTGTACCAGGGGATGACTTTCACACACACACACACACACACACACACACACACACACACACACACACACCCGATTCCCCACCAGACAAGGTCTCACTATGCAGTTCTGTCTGGCCTGGAACTCAGAGAGCTCTGCCTGCCTCTGCCGCCTGAGTGCTTGGATTAAAGGTGTACGGCACTGTACCTCCTGACCTCAATTTTTTTTTTTTTTTTTTTTGCCGAATGCCATTTATTGAAGGAGGGAGGAGGTCTTAAATACAGGCTTACAGTACAATGGGAGAACCCCGGAAGGCAGAAGTTGGCTACCGATGTTTTACAATCTTGCATCTAAACTGTTAATGCCCAATATGCAGGATACACAGACAAGGAACTTCTCTTAAGCATTCAGGAGGGTGAAACCCAGGAGGGAACTAGCATAGGGAGGATATCAAGGTCAAGCTGACCTCAAAATTTTAATCCTCCTGTCACCACTTGAGATTACAGGTATATGCCAGGAGACCTGGTTTTAGGTGCTGGGGGTCGAACCCAGGACTTCACACATGCTAGGCAAGTCCTCCATCTACTGAGCTACAGCTCCTGCCCTTCCACCCTGAGTTTCTTCTGAGACCTTCCGTCACTCGGTCCTGACCCTGCTCCCTGGCCCACTTGCCTGCACAGTCAAGCCGGGCCTCTTCCCCGTTGCTATGATCCCGTGCGTGTTCACACGACAACACGTTATCCACAGACAGCACGATCTGACGCCTTCTTCTGACCTCCTCAGGCACCAGGCACACACCCAGGCAAAGCATTCGTACATATAAAATAAGTAAATCTTTAAAAAAAATTAATTAAATTAAAAAAAAAATCCCACACATACACCATAAGCTGGCCCTGCTGGTATGCATGTGTATAAACCAGAGTATCAGGAATCCATATCAAGCTGGAGGGCAGCTTTGGCTGTATGAGACTCCCATCTCAAGAACAACACAGCCAGCTCTGGGGGGGGGGGGGGGGGGACACGTGGTTAATCCCAGTGCTCGGCAGGCAGAGGCAGGCGGAGCTCTGTGAGAGCTAGACCAGCCTGGTCTACAGAGCGAGATCCAGGGACAGGCACCCAAACCACCCTGTCTCAAAAAAACCAAAAAAAAAAAAAAAAAAACAAAAAAAACAAACCAAACAAACAAACAAAAAAACCCCACAAACTCAAAACTGAGCATGGTGACCTATGCTTGTAATTCTGGTGGTAGGGAGGTAGAAACAGGATTCGTGGGTCTTGGAAGCCAGCCAGGCTACGCTCTGGACCAATGAGAGACGGTCTCTCAAAAAACAAAGAGGATGACACCCGAGGAACGACACTCAAGATTGTCCTCTGGTCTCCATAGACACACACTTGTGCTCTTCCGCATACATATACATTTACAACCCCTCCCCCAACGAACACACACACACACACACACACACACACACACACACGGCCTCTTGCTGTTGTGGGTTGGAACAGAAACGTTGGTGCACTTCTTGTGAGCTCCGTTAGATAGACAGGAGTGAGTGGCTACACCCCCAAACCGTGAAGTCCCAGGCTCCGGAGCTTGGGACGCCAAACATCCTAGGGAAGGTCAGTCCCTCCCAGTCTCCTGGCAACAGAGGCGGGGATGGATGTTTCCTGTTTTCGAGCTCTGATCCTGGTGGTATTTTCTCGGCACTGCAGGGAATAGAGCCGAGGGCAGGCTGAGCCTCAGTCAGTCCCCGGGGCACTGGGGCCGAGTTTCCTGGTCTTGCAAATAGCCAAGGAGGGCTCCGAGGACTGGCTGGGAGTCTCCGGCAGCGAGGTGGACCCTAAACCACCTTTCCCTCACTCTCTGTCGCCCTCTAGTGCCCTCACGCTGCCAACACTCTTATCTTTGGTTTTGGGCTTCTGGAATGGTTCCTTTGGCTTTTATTGGTTACTCATTCAGCAAACATTTCAAAGGTGCCTATACCGGCGTGGGGGTAGGGATGCAGAGAGAAGACGTTGCGTCTCCCTCAGACTCTCAGAGCTTTGGGGAGGGATAGGTATGAACAACTGGTACAAGAGTCTGGAGCCCCAAGCAGGTGCCCAGAAGAATGCAGAGAAGGAGCTACATCCTGGCATCTAGACAGCTCCAGAGAGGTTGGCTAAGCGGATGGGGGAGGGATTGTGCAATGAGCTCACTTGGAGCTATGACCATGGAGACGGCCCGGGAGTCATCTTTGGCAGCGATGGACTGAGGTAGTTGGGGAGATAAGGTTGGAGTTACTGCAAGGCCTATGAACTTCTTGGTTATAGACTGGCAGGAAGGTTAGTGTCATTCATATGGACCGCCATCTCCAGAGGTGGGGACTGAGCTGCGTACTGGGGGAGGGGGAAGGGGGGGGCACACGGACTCAAGAACTGCTGGAGGGTGAGGGCTGCAGAGATGGTTCATCTGTAAAGATGGTGCACTGCTTGAGTTCTGTTCTCAGCACAGGAGTCAGAGGCTCACATTTCCATGAGATTCCACCTCCAGGGGCTCCAACGCCTTTTCTGGCCATGGGCACTGTATGCACACACACACACACACACACACACACACACACACTTTTTTTTTAAAGTCTTTTTTTTTTTTAAAGAAATATTTAGGGGATCAGCAATTAAATGAATAGCTAAGGGTGCATTTTTGGAAATACCAATGTAAGGATGGTGGGAGGCATTTCCTGTTTCCTGTGGCTGTTTGGTCTGGGAATCTGGCAGGATGAAGGTCTCTGTGCTTTCAAAGAAATAGTGGTAGGGCCTGTTGAGATGGCTCAGCAGGAAAAGGCACTCTCCAAAAGAAGCTTGATAATTTGAGTGTGATTCTGGGAACCCATGTGTAGATGGAAAGAGGGAGCTGATTCCACAGTTTGTCCTCTGGTGTCCACATGTACACTGTGGCTTGTGCTCCACCATACACATACAAATAATTTTTTTTTGAGCTGAGGATCGAACCCAGGGCCTTGCGCTTGCTAGGCAAGTGCTCTACCACTGAGCTAAATCCCCAACCTACAAATAAAATTTAAAAATAGAAAATAAGGGCTCAAGAGATGGCTCAGTGGTTAAGAGCACTTGCTGCTCTTGCAGAGGACTGGAGTTGAATTTCCAACATCGACACGGTGGTTCACAACCATCCATAACTCCAGCTCCAGTGAGCTGACCTTGGCAATCACAAGGCATGTGGTGCACATACTCACATGTAGCCCAGACTCCCCCACACAGGGAATACAATAAATAAATTAAAAAACAAAAGAAAAAGAGACAAGAAATAGTAGGAGAGAAACCGTGCATGTGTGTGTGTGTGTTGTTGGGATGTAATCCAGGGACTCCTAAATGTTAGGCAAGTGCTCTACCACTGAGCCACAACCCAGCCCCTCACTGGGGGATTCTAGGCAGGTGCTCTACCACTGAGCCACACCCCAGCTCCTCACTGGGAGATTCTAGGCTGGTGTTCTACCACTGAGCCACACCCCAGCCCCTCACTGGGGGATTATAGGCAGGTGCTCTACCACTGAGCCACACCCTAGCCCCTCACTGGGGATTCTAGGCAGGGGCTCTACCACTGAGCCACACCCCAGTCCCTCACTGGGGGATTCTAGGCAGGGGCTCTACCACTGAGCCACATGCTTAGCTCATTTGTTTCTTAATTTACCTAAAGGGCTAAAAAGTTGTCACTAGGGCTTCTTCAGACAACTTAGATCAGGAACAGAGCTTCTAGTTATATCAGATGACCCTTCCAGTTTTGAGAGGAAGAAACTGGATAAAGGTTTATGTGCTGACAGGCTCTAGGGACTGGACACAAAGGACATTTCCCATCTTCTGGCTAACCCAGAGACAAGTAGCCAGCAGGGTCATATTAGTTACACCCTCAGCCAAGATGGAGGGGTGTGTGTGTGTGTGTGTGTGTGTGTGTGTGTGGTGTATGTGAGTTGGTTTTTGTTTTGTTTTGTTTTTTGTTTTTTTTTAAATACGGAGTTTCTCTGTGTAGCCCTGGCTAACCTGAACTTGCTCTGTAGATCAGGCTGGCCTCCAACTCACAAAAATCCACCTGATTCTGCCTCCCAAGTGCTGGGATTACAGGCCGCCACCACCACCTGGCAATGTGTGTAATTCTTTTTAAAAGATGGCTTTGCCATGTAAACTCCAAACTGGCCTCCAATTCTCATTCCTCCTGTCTCTGCCTTCTGAGCATTGAGCTTACAGTCCGACACCACCACACCCAGCTGGACCAACTTTCTTGACAAGCGGGCTTTGAAACACTTCAGAGTGTCTGTGAGATCCAATGTGATGTGGGCTAGGGCCTGTTCTGCTGAAAGGCGGGCTCTTCACTTCAGCCCCATTCCCAGGAAATGCTTGACTCAGCACAGGGTACAGTCTGGGGAGGCGGCTCTGTGGGTAAAGCGTCACTGAGCAAGATGAGGACCTGAGTGCGGATCCCCAGCACTCACGTAAAAGCCAGCTATGGTGGCAGACATCTGTACCCTAGTGTAGGGAGGGTTGCGAGGATCTTTAGCCCTCATGCTGGGTGTGATGTGGTGAAGCAGGCAGGGGATCCCAGGAGCTCAATGGCCAGTTGGTGAGCTCCAGAGTCAGTGAGAATCCCTGACGCTAACCAGGGTGGAGAAGCTTAAATACAGGAAAGACCATCCACATTGGTCTTTGTCTTACACATAGAGTGTGCATGCACACTACACACCACACACACACTACATACCCCATACACTACACACCACACATACTATACACATACACACCAAATACACTATACACACCACACACACACTACACACCACACATCACACACACTACACACCATACATACTATACATGCCAACTACACACTATACACCACAACACAATACACACCACGTATACTATACACACCACATACACTATACACACCACACATCACACACACTACACACCACACACACTACACACACTATACACACCATACACACTACACACACTACATACCACACACATACTACACACCACACTCATATTATACACACACCGCACTCATGAGCGCGCACACACACACACACACACACACACACATGCAGAGGTTAAAATCCACCACTTTGAGAAAAAAGGGAGAAACAGGAGAAAGAGGAGTAGGTAGAAAAAAACCCACCTAGGGCATGGTGGCCCATGACTGAAATTCCAGTAATTAGGAGAGTGAGACAGGAGGATTACAGAGAATTCTAGTCTAGTCTGGTCTACTAGGCTAGTCAGGGTTACACAGTAAGATCCTGACTCAAATAAACAAACATGGACTAGCAAGATGGCTCAGTGGTCACTTGCCCGGTGACCAAAAAGTGACCAGAGCTGGATCTCACGTAAACGTGGAAGGAGAGAGCTGACTCCACAAAGCTGCCCTCTGACCTCTGCACACACGCGGTGGCACACACACCCCACAGTCTCACACACACAATACATTTAAACAAACAAACAGCTCACAAGGCCTCTGGGCAGACAGGAAGTTCTCCTGGCTTCATCTTCCTCCCCACTCGAGCTTCAGGAGGCTATACAGTCTCCAGCGCGGAGACAGGGGGCTGGACATGATGGGCCAGGGTTCCTTGATGCCACAATCACTGGGCTCTCAGGAGGAATGAGAGCCCCACTCGGTCCTCCCAGGGACGGACCCCAGTCCTTCTCCCTCCTCCCTAATCCTCCCCCGAGGGTTGCAGACACAGAGACCCACTCGGCCTGTCGTCCGGGCACCTAGTGTATTTATTACAGTCCAATTTTTTTTTTCCCGCACTGCGGAGAAAGAGGGAAGGGGAAACTGAGAGAGGGTGGGAACCCGGATCAGACCCCAGACTCCCCCCCTCCCCCACCAGAGCCCAGGGCATCTGCCCTATTGGGCTAAGGAAGACTTCGAGATCCCTGAGGGCCCCAGCAGGGGGAGGGCTGGGTGCCACAGAAGAGGGCCAGAGGAGGAACCACTGCTTCCCCATCACGCTCCAGGCTGGGGGCTTTGGCTGGAACCTACCACTCCTGTTCTGAAAGCCTCGACCAACCCTGACCCATCAAGGCCTGGTAGTGAGTTCTCCCTCGGGCAGGCTCCGAAGTGCACTGCATGCTAGCCTAGGCTTGTGACCAGGAGCTATCCCTTGGCCCATGAGTCCCACAGCAGGTGCTATCTGTCTCCCGACCTTGACCTGCCTCATCATCTGACTGCACTGTCTGGACCCAGGCTAAAAAAATTTCCCGGCTTTCTACCCGTGTTCTTTTTTATCTTCTGACCTGAATCCCCAGTCTCTCTCTTTCTCTCTCTCACTTTTGAGACAGGGTCTCCTGTACCCCAGGCTGAATTCAAACTCACTATGTAGCCTAAAATGACCTTGAACTCCTGGTCCCCCTGCCTCTACCTCCAGAGTGCTGGGATTACAGGCGTGCACCAGCATGCTTGGTTTTATAGTGTGTTTGGGGTGGAACCCAGGACTTCATGCATGCTAGGCAAGCACTCTACCAACTGAGCTACGTCCCCAGCCCCTGAATCTCCACTGTTGACTTCAGGGTTAGATACAAAGGTGGCCTATGCCACCTCTTGTGCTGATGAAGGCCTGGACGGTGTGGCCTTGGCCTACGGCTTGATGTGAGGGCAAGGGAGAGAGATGGGGCCAAGTGTGAACATCTCACCCTGCCTGGCAATACACCAAGAGTTAGGTGGGCCGTCCTTCCCTTCTAGATCCGGCTTGCTTTGCCCTTTGCAGATTCACCCCGTGGGAGATAAAGAGGAGGGGAAGGTCCCGGGCTTGGCACCTTCCAAGCTGTGCAGGGGTCCACTGAGCTGAGGTGAGGTGACAGCCAACAGTGGACTCTTGTGCCATAACCAGGCAATGGGCCCCAGGCTGGTAAGCTGGCCTCAGGCAGAAGAGGGGCATGGTGACCTAATCCCTGTGTTCGCAAAGGCTCTTTGTTCCCTGGACGTGGTGGGTGGGCAGGGCATGGGGATGGGCACACTTTAGGGACAAGACAATTTGATTCCTCCTTGTGGGTGGGACACCCACCAAAGAAGAAGCTCTTCCCGAGTCCCGCTTGCCCAGGTGCTGCCCCGCCCCCCACCCCGGGACCTCTGTAGCAGTATGGGGGTACAGACCCCTCCTTCCCAGGTCTCAGGGCCCCAGCCTCTCCTTTTGCCAGGGCCTCCTAACCCCAGATGGGTCCGTCTGGACTTAGAAGCCCCCACTCTCGGAGCTGCTGTGGTAGCTGGGACTGCGGCTGCGGGAGGCGCTGCATGAGCGGCTGCGAGTCCCGTGGCTGCGGCTGCTGTAGCTTCCGTGGCTGTGGCCGGGACTTGGGCTCCGGCTGTGGCTCCGGCTGGAGTAGTCACTGCTCAAGCAGCTGGAGGAAGAGGAGGGGCTGGGTCGGTAGTAGGGGATGGGACGCTTTCGGGCACTGGAAGAGAGGAAAAAGTAGATCCTAGCCCACCCAGAGCCCCAAGCTCTGCCCATCCACGGCTCCCACTCGGCCTCTGTCCCCATCACAGCAGTGGTAAGGGCTTCCTGCCTGTTTCCTCTGAGTCCTGGCCTCAGGGACAACTCCAATTCCAAACTTCTGTGTCTTACCAAATTCATGTCGATTTTTTTTTCTTGTCTGCCCACAGGGCAAAAAGCCCAAGTTCATTATTGACCTGAATATGTGCTAAGAAATATTTTCTGAATAAATGGGAGTTTATTGGTTTTTGGTGTGCGTGCGTGCGTGTGTGTGTGTGTGTGTGTGTGTGTGTGTGAATGCTGTTTGTTTTTTCTTTTGTTTGTCAATGCTGGGGGTAGAAAGAAATCAGGACCTTACAAATACTAGTACCACTGATCTACACCCTGAACTTTATGAGTGAAACTTTCTTTTCTTTAAAAAAATTATTTATCATTATGTGTCTGTATGTGGGGGTATGTGAGCATGTGCAGGGGCCATGGAGAGTGGAGGTCGTTGGATTCCCTGGAGCTGATCCACACTGAGCTTCCCATGTGTATCTTGGGACTCGAACTCAGGTCCTCCGAAAGGACAGTAAATGCTCTTAACTGCTGAGCCCTCTCTCTAACCCCAAACTTCATTTTGTTTTTATTTTCTGAGGAAGGATTTATATAGCTCAGGCTGGCCTCTCACTGTGTAGCCAAGGCTGGCCTTGAACTCCTGATTCTCCTGTTTTGACCTCCTGAGTGCTATAATCACAGACATGTATCAGTACACCTGATTTCCTTTCTCTCTCTCCCTTCCTTCTTTTCTTGCTTTCTTTTAGACACAGTCACTATGAAGCCCAGGCTAACCTGTCATTTCCAATCTTCCTGCCTCGACTTCCGAGTTCTGGGACCGCGGGTATGTACGCACCATTATGTCCAGCAGGAATAAAACTTTTATTATTTCATGTATCAAACTTCAAATTTACTGTGTAGCAGAGGGTGACCTTGAACTTCTGATCTTTCTGCCTTTAACCTCCTGAGTGTTGGGGCTGCAGGTTTATCTCACCCGTTTTTGCATGCTGAGGACTGAACATTAGACTCCATGCGTGCTATGTAAGCATTCTGTTAACTGAGCCACATCCATAGACCTTTGAATGAAACTTTTAAATAGGGACAACTCACATCAAAAAGTCCAGCAATGGCTTCTTGGCTTGCAAGTATTATGGGCAAGCCCTGCTTTTCTGTCCCCTTATCCTTGTTCCAAATAGAAGATATATATATAGAGAGAGTGTGTGTGTGTGTGTGTGTGTGTGTGTGTGTGTGTGTGTGTGTTTTCCCCTGAGACAAGGTTTCTCTGTGTAGCCCTGGCTGTCCTGGAATCACTCTGCAGACCAGGTTGGCCTCACACTCACAGAGATCCACCAGTCTTTGCCTCCTAAGTGCTGGGATTAAAGGCGTGTGCCACCATCTTCCGGCTGAAGATTTAGATTTTTAAGGTCATTCAAAGAGAACCAGGAAGAGACCCCTGACCACTGCTGTCTCGGCTTCAGCCTATCCCCCTTTCCCCTGCTCCACCCCAACCCTTCACTCAGCTACCACCCCCCACCTCCCCACCCCCGCTGGCCCAGAGTTAGTTTGAAGGCAGGAGGCTATGACCCAGAGAGAAGAAAAGAAAGTGGTTAAGGGGGTTATAATGCCCCATCACAAGGGTTAACTGAGGAAGAAAAACAGGTGTGCATTAGTGGGGGGAGGAGGCAGCCTGGGACCGAGGGGCTGAGGGGGTGCCGGGTGGAAGATGTGAGATTCTGGCCATCTTAGGATCCTCAGTGTATAGCTGGAGTGTGTAACCTGTCTGAGGGGCTATCTCTAGTGTGGTCTTAGACTTTAGGTCTGAATAAAGGAGGAGTCCATACTGCTTTCTTGGAGACCCAGATTATCAAGGACAAAGGAGAACTAATTTGAGATTCAAGAGTTGGAATTAAAAAGATTCTTAAGGATTTCAGCTAATTATACACATCTGGCCACTGAGGTACATCAGTCTCCCCCAGGTTCCTCAGCAAGGCAGGGCAATGCTGGGCTCAGGGTATGGCAATCTATTCAGACTGGGGTAATTCTGGGCTGCAGGGTAATTTTTTTTTAAAATATTTTTTAAGATTTATTTATTTATTATGTATACAGCATGTATGCCTGCAGGCCAGAAGAGGGCACCAGATCTCATTATAGATGGTTGGGAGCCACCACGTGGGTGCTGGGAATTGAACTCAGGACCTCTGGAAGAGCAGTCAGTGCTCTTAACCTCTGAGCCATCTCTCCAGCCCTGCAGGGTGATTTTTAATTTGTTGGTAGTAGGGATTGAATCTAGAGCCTCACAAGTACTAGGCAGGTGCTCTACCACTGAGCCACACCCCAGCCCCTCACTGGAGGATTCTAGACAGGTGCTCTACCACTGAGCCACACCCCAGCTCCTCACTGGGAGATTCTAGGCAGGTGCTCTATTACTAAGCTATGGCCTTAATCCTTCACTGGGAGATTCTAGGCAAACATTCTATCAATCTTTTTGTTTTGAGGCAAGGTCTTGCTAGGTTCCTTAGGCTGGCCTTGAATTTTCCACCCCCTCTGCTTCAGCCTACCCAGTAGCTGGGATGAGAGACATGAGCCACCAGTCCTAGCTTTAGGGTGATTTCTTGGCAGACTCAGACCCCTCCTGTCTTCCATCAAATCAGCCACACTCCCCATTCTGCATGGGGTTTCTCAGACAGCTACCCCAGGTACTAGGATGCTCTGCCCCCTCCGCCAATTCCCCAGGGTGCTGGGAGGTTAGTGAGAAAAGGAGACGCAGACGACGGACAGCTGATCACCACCAGACTAGCTCACATGGGCATCACTTGGGCTGCCTGTGGAGCCCGGTCCACACGGCCCCCAGCCTGGCCACAGGCCACGCAGCAGGAGGTTCCTTGAGATGAAGGAGAAAGTACATATCATTGAGGATGTGGTAGATACCGGGAGGGAAGGAGGGACTCCAGACGGATGAATGGAATCTCCCAGAGCTGAACTCCGTATCTGTGCCTGGCCACCCCGACCCAAGTACAGACCCGCTCCCAAGTACAGACCGGCTCGGGTCCATGGCACCCTTCCTTCCCAAGGTGTCTGGTGCCCTGGCACCCTCGTCCCTCCCCAAGTCTTCGATGACCCCTGAATCCACTAGTTTCTCTTCACTCAGCCCATCTCTCTGTTTGTCCCCTCTTGGCAAACACGCCTTTTTCCTGTGGATCAGAATCAGTTCACTCTAGAAAGTCCCCATGCCTGTGAGTCTTGACTCTCTGACATCCCTGGCCACCAACTAGAGTCAGCAGCCCTATTCCCGCCTCATCCCCAGGCCCCTTTGTACCTGGTGATGCGCCTTGGCTCCATGAAACTGGGCGAGTCTCGGCGCCGCTTTCGGATCGGCGAGTAGCTGCGGGAGCGACGTCGGGTGCGGGCGGCCTCAGCCTCGGCATGCCTCGCACGGCCTTCGCTGTCCTTGTCCCTGTGGGACCCGCTCGTGGTGAGGGATCCCCGCCATCTGAGCCCCAAGCCCGGGTTCTCCGCCATCCGCCCCTTAGGGACACTTACCGGCCAAGAGGTTTCTTGGGCGACGGGGAGAGGCTGGGGCTGCGGGTCCTTTTGTCTGGGGAGCGTGAGCGGGATTTGGATGGTGAGCGGCTGGAGCTCCAGGACCCCGGATGGGGGCCGGGGCTGCGTGATGAGCTGTTCCCCTCCGGGCCACCCCGCCGGCCGTGCGCGCCTGGAGATGGCGAGGTGCTTGTGGGCCGCGCGCGTGGGGGTCGCTCCTTTGCCCTAGAGGAGGGAGTGTGGGGCAGGGCTCAGTGGCTGGCTGCAGGGCAGGAGAGACGTAGGACGTGTAGGTGGCAGTGGGGATCCATGAGCCCAGCACAGAGGAAATGAGGCGTCAAAGGGACGAATTAGAGATTTTATGTGGGTTAACTAACAAGGGAGGCTCCGTTGGAGGTGATGCATGTGGGATGTCCAGCGAGAGGGATGCATGTGGGATGTCCAGCGAGAGGGATGCATGTGGGATGTCCAGCGAGAGGGATGTATGTGGGATGTCCAGCGAGAGGGATGCATGTGGGATGTCCAGCGAGAGGAATGCATGTGAGATGTCCAGCGAGAGGGATGCACGTGGGATGTCGAGAGCAGAAACCCCACGTGGAGTAATCAGTGAAGGGTTACATGTGGGGTGACCACGAGGGCTGCATAAATAGAGTGACAAGCAAGAGGTTCTGTTTGGGGGTGACAAGTGAAAGGGTTCCCCTGTGGGGTGCAGGCAGGAGGCCGGCTCACCTTTTCCCGTGGCCGCTGTGGCCTCTCTCCGAGCCCGGTTCGGGCCCTGGACCCGGGGCGCCGCCACCCGACTCGCTGCTGGAGTGAGCCCCGCTGAGCGAGCGGGACGAGCCCCGGGGTGGCGCGGGCTTGGCACGCCGGCGTCCCCTGCGGCGGGGCGCGTTGGCCGAGGATCGCGATCGCCGCCTCCTCCTCCGCCGGCGACGGCGCCTGGCCGCCCCTCCCGCCGCGCGGCCCCCGCGGCCCTGCGACGACGGCGCGGAGCGCGGGCTCTGACTGTCTTTCCCACGCGCGGGCGGCGTGGGCGCGGCGGCCACCTTGTCGCAGGCCCGGGGCGAACTAGGCTTCTGACGGGGAGAGAGGCAGAGAAGGGCACGGAGGGGCGGAGAGGGGGCGAGAGAGAGGCCGGGAGGGATGCAGAGGGGACCGGAGCAGAGAGGAGGGTTGCGGATGCAGAGGACAGACAGACACGGGGGATGGGTGGGGCGGGGCAGTGAGGAAGCAAAAGTGGGGAGGGGTGCAAGCCGGACAGAGAGGTGGAGAGAAAAAGAAGAGGGATCGAGGGGGGAACGTGAGAGGGCAGCGGGGTGGGGGGAGAAAAGGAGAGAGGGCTTTCACCGGGCCTAGGCCGCGGGCTGCAGCCCTGGAGCATCGCACACACGGTTCCCGCGCCTGCCCTGCCTCTACCTCTCCTGAATGTTCACCTTCTGGCCTCAACATAGCAGACCATGCAAGGTTCTCCGCATGCATAACACAAGAGGGACGGAGCGGTGGGGATGGGGGCTGCGGGGGGAGGGGGGAGCTCCAGGATGGGGCACCAGAGGGGCTGGCATTGTCCTCGCATGGGGGACAGACGATCCCCCCCCAGTAGAGAGAAGAGAGAGGGACGACACTGGTACGTCAAGCCAGGGCCAGCCCACCAGGGCCAGGCTCCCCCCACCAGGGTAAAGGGCATGGAGGGGGCGGGTGTCACACGGCACACAGATAGGGGAGGGGGCAAGATAACTGAACTCAAAATTTAACCGAAGAAAAGGAGTCAAAACAGAAACAAAAAAGAAAACTAAAATAATAATAATATAATAATAACGGAAACAAAACAAAACAAAAAACCACAAATGTCATTATATACCCAAACCAAAATGATCTGCTGGGGAGCCTGACTCTTTTTTTTTTTTCTTTCTGTTAATATTTGACTCTGTTTTGCGACCCTGCCAAGAGCTCAGGGGTGTTCAGTAGCTGACCAACTGTCTTTCTGTTTCTCTCTTTTCTTTTTCTTTTCCTTTTTTTTTCATTTTTTTTCTTTTCTTTTTTTTTTTTTAACGTTCTGATTTTTTTTTTTAAGTCCCTCTTGGTTAACGTCCACTTACCAATAAAGTGGCACTTCCTCCTTTAGTAGGTGAGTTGTGTAAGAAAAGGGAAAAGTGTGGTAGCATAAGTTCATCATTAGAGTCACAAAAATGCAAGAGAGATAGAGAGAGAGAGAGAAAAACGCAACCACCCCAACTCTAGGCCCAAGAGGAGGCCGATTCACCTCTAGAGGACCAGCAATGTCCAGCTCCACGGGCCTCAGCCAGTGCTCTTGGCTGACATCTGGATAGGGCTATTAATTTATTTTTTTTTTTTCCAAGAGTGAGTTAGGACCAGAAAGGTAACCTGTCACCATCCGAAGGTCCCTGGCTGGGAACTAGGAATCTGAGAGCCTACCACTACCTCAGCACCATGGGGCCCCTGGACAAATTAATTTCCCCAATCTAGGACTCAGTTTCCCCGTCCGCACAATGAGAGTTTGGCTTTTTGCTTCCCAATGTCTCTTCCAGGGTAAATAGTCCGAGATTCTCTGATTGCGCCATCCCCAGCCTCCCCATCCACCCCTGCACAGAAGGACCCTCCTGACTTTGGGCCCCAACCTCACAAGGCCAGATGGTACTATTCTGTTTACAGATCTGTCCCTGACCCTTCCACAGTCTTTACCCAGCCAGATCTGCTGTCTGTAACCTCAGGTTTGCTTGTTGGAGACAGAGTCTCGCTATGTAGCCTTGGCTAGCCTCCAGATCCACTGGCTTTTGCCTCTCAGTGCTGAGATTAAAGGCATGCACAACCACACCAACCATGCACCACCATATGCACGGATATCCTTGTATTCTCTTTCTTGACAGATCTCACGTATCTCACGACGAATTCAGTATGCAGCCCAAGGTGACCTTGGACTCGGACCTTGGACTCCTGATCCTACGGCTGCCACCTCTTGAGTGCTGCGATTACAAATGCACACCGCCATACCCAGCTTCTTTTGTTTTTAGACAAGGTCTTTCAATATAGCCTTGAACTTGAGATCCTCTTGTCTCAGTCCCCTGAATGCTAGGAATACAGGCGTGTACCACCACATTGGGCATAATCTCATTTTTTAGCATAAAAGATGGCACTGAGTCCTTAAGACTACTGGTGGAGGAAGGAAGCGTTGGGCTCACTAAGGGCCGGGGTAATCAGGGAGTTCCAGGTGCCGGGAGAGGTCTGAGCTGTGTTCATTCTGCTGTCTCTTTGACTCATCCAGGGTACCTTGCAGTCACGGATAACAAAACATGATTTCCTTTGCCTGGCCCTGGATGTTTCTGGCAGAGGGGATCAGGAGCCCAGACATCTCTCTCTGAAGGGCTCCATAGAGCTCAACAAAGACCTAGAGCCGGGAAGTGGGCTCCACTGCTGGCAATGTACAGCCAGTTTGTGATTGGCGGCTGAAGCAACCAATGAATACTAGCCATAGCCGGTGAGTACACCGTGGGAGTCAAGGAGGCCATGAAGACTTCTCTCAGGAGAGCTGCTCCTTTTTCAAAGCAGAGGCAGGCAGAGGTGTCCAGAGTGGGTAGGGTCTGGTAGCCGCTTGCTCCGCAGAGCAGCCTTTGCCTCCTGATCAGCTTTGGCTAGGGGAACTGGAGGCTTATTTTTGCTTTATTTTAGACAAGGTCTCGCGTAGCTAAGGCTGGCCTGGAACTCTGAACTCTGATATAGTTGAACTTCTGACTCTCCTGCCTTCACTACTTGAGTGCTGGAATTACAGGTGTGCTTACGCAGTGCTGGAGATCGAACCCAGGGCTTCATGAATGCTAGGCAAGCACTCTGCTGTCTGAGCTATATTCCCAGTCCCATTTTTTTTTTTTTTTAAATTCAGGAAGGGTCTCACATAGCCCAGGCTGGCCTCAAATTCTCTATGTAACCAAAGATAATCTTGAACTCCTGAAAATCCCTATCTCTGCATCCCAAGTGCTGGATTACATGCCCAGATTATACCATGCCCAGTTGTAAAGACGGTTTCATTCTCAACAGACATCCCTAGGAGAACCTTCTGCTCTCCTTCCCACCCTCAAGCAGACAACCTCTCACAGTCCCTAGTCTGTACCAGGGTTTTCTCATTGAATTTCCTTCTAGAGAAAGACATCTCCAGGATCTTCAAATGCATTGTATGCCCAGGGTAGTCAGCTAGTTAAGTAAGCAGGTATCAGGTAAGGGAGCCTCCGGAACAAATGCATGGTAACTCACAGCTCAGGGTCACCACAGACCCCTCCTTTGAGGCTACTCTGGTCAGGGGAGGCAGCAAGGCCAGTGGTGAAGGAGTGCATATTGGGGTCAGGAGCAGACTCTGTGTGTCTGAGCTAAAGACCTGACTCAAGGCAAGAACAGGGTCAAGGAGGGTGATCAAGTAAGTCCACGATGCTCCTTTCCACAGACATGCAGGAACCCCTTCCCACCTTTTTCCCCTGTCAGTACTAGAGGTTGAATCTAGGGCCTCACACATGCGAGGCAGGTTGCTCTCGCTGAGCTACAGTCCCAGCTCCCCCTTTCTCACTTTTCTTTTCTTTTCTTTTTTTTTTTTTTTTCGAGACAGGGTTTCTCTGTGTAGCTTTGCGCCTTTCCTGGAACTCACTTGGTAGCCCAGGCTGGCCTCGAACTCACAGAGATCCGCCTGGCTCTGCCTCCCGAGTGCTGGGATTAAAGGCGTGTGCCACCACCGCCCAGCTCACTTTTCTTTTGACAAGATTCTATGTAGCTCAGTTAGGGCTCAATGTCTCGTCAAAGTTGACCTTGAACTTTTTGAATGTTTTTCTTTAAAACTAAAAAGAAAGAAAGAAAAAATCTTTTGTGAAGACGGACTCAATTCAACCCCAGGGTGGCAGAGGGTGGCTGCTTGCCCCCAAGACTGTCACCCCACCGCTGCTTTGGTGGACACATGCTGCCTGACATTGAACTTCTGTTCTTCCTGTCTCCACCTCCATGAGTGCCAGCATTACAGACATGAACCACCATGCCTGGTTTACGAGTTCTTTGGCTTATAACCCAATGTTTCGTGCATGCTAGGCAAACACCAGCAACTGAGTTACATCCCCAGTCCCATGCAGAACCATCTTGACTTTACATGTCTCGTACTGGAGGTGGGGTAGAGTATTAGGGATAGGAAGGGCCTGTACTGGATAGCTGAATACTCCCAGTATGTTTCTGTCCCCAACCATTGAGGTTCCAGCCAAGATTGTGGCTTCCTACCTGTAGGTCTTGAAGTCTCAGTTCCCTATCACTCTCCTCTGATCCCTTGAGAGTCTACTGACCTCCCCCTAGCCCAAGAAGAACCCCTGAGGGGATCCAAGTTGATTATGAGAGTTTATGCTGTCTCATACTAGATGGGCTCTGCTTCCCCACTGATAAAATGAGGATGACCAGAATCTCTGTTGGGTTGGTCTATAAAGGGATTGGCTTCTTTGGCTCCCAACAGACTAAAAGGATTAGAACAGGAAGAAGGCCTGGGGTCAGATGGGAAGGGTTCGGTCCCCTGCATCCCAAGACTGCAGAGATGGGAGGATGGTGCTGTCAGAGAGTCCTTGGGAGAAGTCAGCTGCCAAGAAACGGTCACCGGATCCTGCCAGAGGCTGTGCCTCATCCTTGGCTTGGCTGGGCCTCATTCTTCCTAGGGGTTGAAGGAAAGCCAGGGGATATGGAATTTCTTCTTTCTTCCTTCCTTCCTTTCTTTCTTTCTTTCTTTCTTTCTTTCTTTCTTTCTTTCTTTCTTTCTTTCTTCCTTGCCTCCCTCCCTCCCCTCCGTTCCTTTCTTTTGTGTGTGTGTGTGTGTGTGTGTGTGTGTGTGTGTGTGTGTGTACATGCAGAGGACAACTTGAAGAGGCTGGTTTTCTCTCTCTACCGTGTGAGTTCCAGGAACTGATGTCAGGCCACTAGGTTTGGTGACAAGCACCTTTACCCACTGAGCTATTTGGAGGACCCAGGGCTAGTCAATTAAGCGAGGCAGGCTGACCAGCAAGCCCTGGGCATTGTTCTGCCTCTACCTTCCCAGATCTGAGATTAGAAACGCAGGCCACCATCCCTGGCTTTCTAATGTGGGTTCTGGGGCTTGAACTCATGTCCTCACGCTTGCCAAGCACTTGGTACATTTGTAATTTTCTTGGCTCTGCTGGTGACATCATTTTTTAACTTGTGTAAGAAAGATGTGAGGGTCAAAGGGAACAACTGAAGGATGGGAGAGGGGACAGTGTGATGGACAAAGGCGAGAAAACACTGGACTGCTTTGCATTGTGTCCCCTATGTATCCCAGGACTGATGCCTGCTTGCCTCTGTCTCAGTTTTCCCTTGTTGATATCTAGGAAGTCTTGAAGGGTGGAGCCTCCAAGTTTTCATCAGGCTGGGACACTTCACCCCTTCAGACTCGCAGCCCTTGTCCCCTGCGAAGAACAACTTTGTCACCTCCCTTCCAGCGAGCACCATCCAAGATAGCTGCAGCGCTCTGAGGAGTCAGCTGTCCAGACCTTCCCTGGGATAAACAGGGGAGCGGCATCTAACCCTTTCCTTGAAGTTGAAGATGAGGGTTACGAGACCTTGAAATGGCTATTGGGCTATTGGGAGCTCAAAATTCTGTGGCTACCTTCAGGTAGAACAGGAAGCGGGTGGAAGGAGGGTGGGGTGGTGGTCTCCTGAAAGACCCACTTCTGACTCTGCCACTTTCCAAGCAGCTAGCTGAGCACAGGAGTGGCAATCATAAATCTCATGCGATATAATGCTTACTCTACCCAGAGTTACTTTGGCTATAAGTGATTGTCTCTTCCCGATCGTTCTGCACCAAGGGATACCATTGAACTGCTCCAATTCAGACCTTCAGAAGAAGACAAGACACTGGGCTCTTGGAGGAGCCCCTGTTCTGGGGGTAGGTAAGCTCTGATTTTATCCCATTCTGAAATCACCCCGGAGAGTTTTGGCCGAGTAAGTTCTCATAGTTTAGTGCCTGCTCCAGACTCTCTGAACCGCTCCATTGCCACATCGGAACCACGGAGCTGTGAGTCCCAGTGGTACTAATGCCCGTTGGCGTCCCAGACCCTGAAACTTGCACCTCCGAGCTCCATTGTGCTGTCATAAAAGGAGTCGGTCTACATCTAGAGTTCAGCCTGGCCTAGTCAGCCCCAAAGGGTTCAATGGGACTTAACTTGGAACTTGACCCTCAGCCAGAAATTCCCTCCAGATCTGGAGGCCCAGAGGTTGTCCGAGGCCACTCTTCCACTGCGTACTGTCTAGGTGGGTCCTAGAGGACTGGAGTGTGTGTGTGTGTGTGTGTGTGTGTGTGTGTGTGTGTGTGTGTGACCAAAGCCCCTGGCTAGAAGCTGGCAAGGATGAAGGGTGAGGGTTCAGCAACCACGCCAGACGGTAGCAGTCAAATTGGCCCCCAGCACACAGTACAGGAAGACACACAAAGATTGAATGTTAAATCACACACAAATGCGTTCAGCCAACCAAATGAGAATGAGTGTGAAGCAGGGCTTGGGGACCAGGACCAGGAGGTGGAGAGGAAGAAGCAGAGGCAGGGGAGAGATGGGAAGGAGAGGAAGGAAGAACCTGTAGACTCATCAGGGGTTAGAGGGAGAGTGACAGGAGCCAAACCATAGACCAGGGCACAGCTAGGTGGTGGCTCGTTCGGAGAAAGAGCAAATGAAAGATTAGTTAAAGAGAGAAAGAGAGAAAAGAGAAAATAAAAAAAAACCCAACCCAGAGCAAAGTAGAGGGGAGAGAGAGAGAGAGAGAGAGAGAGAGAGAGAGAGAGAGAGAGAAAGATTGAGATTCAAACTAAGCAGGGTGGCCAGACTTATCTGACATGAGAGGAATAGAGAGTAAGTACGCAGCTGAGCTGGGGTACCTACCTTCTCAGCGGCCAGGGACAGGGATGCAACAATAAAAAAAAGAAAAGAAAAGAAGGTCTCTGCACAGGAAATGCAGGACAATGGTGAATCCAAATGGACCCCTGCTCTGAGCCAGCAGAGGGGGAAACAGCGTGCCCTGTGGCTTCTGGGTATCGCCTCAGGGATGGAAGGGGCCACTCCGTTAGATTCATTATTTATGCATTTTAACATCTTTAACTACAGGCTCCAGTAGCCAAGCTCTCCTTAATTCTTCACGTACCGAACTCCCCAGAGGACAGGCATGCAGCAGCTAATGAATGCAGAAACTACAGGGTGGATAGAGAAGGGGCTTGGGAGAGAGGTCCAAACCAGGAGGAGAGAAACGGAAAGAGAAGATAGACCGGCGTGGAAAGATGGAGTGTGTGTGTGTGTGGGTGGGTGGGGGATAGAAAGGCCAGACAGAGAGAAAAGAAAGGCTAGCTAAATGAGGCCGGTGCGGGAGGCTGAAGAAGGTAGGAGAGGAGCAGCACATTTAAAAGGAAAAACAACCACTTAGAAGAACCAATTCAGAAGATGGCTCTTGCCTCTCAGATTAGCCCCACGGTTTCCCTATAACTTCGTTTTATTTAACTGCTTTTTGAGACAGATGACCATGTAGCATAGGCCATCCTTGAACTCACTATGTAGTTGAGGCTGGCCTTAAACACCCAATTCTCCCGCATCTACTTCTCAAGTGCAGGGATTACAAGTGTGCACCACTGTCCCCAGATCTCACGTGGTGCTAGGGATCCGATCCAAGGCAAACACTACCAGCTACGTCCCCATCCATAACTCTCTCCCTTTTTTTCCTACAGTGGTTGAACCACACGGGTAGACCAACACTCTGTTACTGGGCTACATCCCAAGTTGTCTTTTTTTTTTTACTTTTGATTTTGATTTTCTTTCTCAGTCTAAGTTACCAAGAGTGACCTTGGCTGGCCTTGAACTTCCTATCTTCTTTCATCAAGTGCTAGGATTCCACGTGGACACCACCAGGCACGGCTCTGTTTTTCAATGGAGGGTTATCTGGAGCAGAGACACCAGTAGCTTGTCCCCAAACTAGAGCAGTGCTTCTGTTTACCCTAGACTGTCCAGCTTAGACAGCTTTCCCTGAGTTAACTCTGCAGCTGTCTGCAGACCCCTCCTCCAGGCTTTCTAGGGAGCAGGAGCCTGACAGTGGCTACCCCTTCCTGTCCACAGCATCCAATCAGTGACCCAGGACAAATCCCTCCTCTCTGTGTGGTCCCTAGCTTCTTGCAAGGTTCTCTACAGACTCAAACACCAGTGTTGTTAATTTAAAACTTAAGCTAATTCTAGTGTGTTCCCCGGGGGTTAACAAAAGAGCTAGTTACCCTTCCTTACTTAGCAGGTCTTGTTGGTGTGGCTGCTATTTGTATTGGAGTTGTGTTCCCTTTTAAATTCTGATCACAAGAGAAAGAAAGTATATACAGATGTGGGCATGACTATGTAGACTTGAAATTCAAACATCACCTCTGCACTAGAAGAAAGGTTTCCACGGTAACACACACAAAAGCAAAGTTCTAGAACACAGAAAGAGAGAGAGAGAGAGAAGGAAAAACAAAACCCAAAACAAACCCAGAAAGATAGCTTGCATTTTGGTACATTACAAGATTGCTTTTTTTTTTTAAAATAAAGAAAAAGGAAATACAAACAAAAAATAAAAAAAACAAAGTAACAGGAAAAAATGACATCACCTCCCCCACCCTCAGCTAAACAAGATATGGAATTATAGTATTATTACCACGTTTCAAATGGGAGGCTAAAAAACAAAGACACAGGTGGGATTAAAAATGCTGAGCTTCTCTGTTTTCTGTATCTTTCTCTCGCTTTTTCTTAAAGGCAGTGTCGGAAATTCTTTCCCCCAGTACTTATGCCCAAAACTTTTTTTTTTGAAATGCTGAAGGCTATTGACCCCCTCCCCCCAGCCCTCCCTCCATCTCACCTTTCTGGGTACAGGAGAACCAGCCTCTTTAACACCCCACCACCACCAAAGTCTTTTTTTTTTTTTTTTTTTTTTTTTAAGTAAAAGAGAGGATCCGAGTGTAGATTGGAGATCTGGAGTGTTTAAAGTCTCAGACTGTGCAGGATGCAAAGGTGAGGGATAAGATTCTGAGCTATGCTTTGTGATAAGAGTAAACAGTGTGCTTGGAAACCCCCCATGGCCGTGTGAAAATGGAGTCCTGTTTTGGGCAGGAGATATAAACTGCTGACTCCCGCACAGCCATCTAGGTACTGTTGCCATTTTGTCTGCACCCCTGCCCCCCATGTCTAGTTACTGTATCCATTTTGTTTACACATGTACAGGACCCTTGGAACGGGGCAGTGGGCAGGGAAGTTGGTAGATTTCCAAGACCCCACAGAAGGGATCAGACATAGGATGGGACCTACTTTCAGCCCTGGTTTGGAAAAACAAACTGTGTTTTGGGGTCTTAAAGGAGGTCACAGATAAGAGACTGTGCCCATAGGTCTTGTGCTCAGGAAGTTTGGGGATGGCCATGCTTCTGTTTAGGTTAGCCCATCAGTTCCAGCCCCTGCTGGCTGCTTTAAGACACCCCATTGTGCCCTCTTACACTCCAAAGAGAGATCCAAGGGACATCAGTGACTGGACATCAGGAGCGAGGCCAAGAATCAGGCATTCTTTCTAGAGCAGTCAAGAGGCAGGCTCTGCCATACAAATTCTAAGAACAAAAGCTTTGTGCCTAGCCTTCCTTCACCTTCCTCTGACACCACAGGAGGAAGAATAGTTCAGAAAAGGGATCGAAAGAAAACAAACAAACAAACAAATCAAAACGAAACCGACAAGTCCAGGTTCGTGTTGGCTGCTAAGACCTGCGGTCTGGAGAAGGGTAGCTCGCCTCTTGGGCAATGCATTGTGGGTGTGGAAAGGACTCTGCTGTTCTACCCAAAGCCCCTGAGCCCACACAGCGGCCCTGTCAGCACTGAAGCACCCTCTTCTTAAGAGGCCTCAACCTCATACTGGGATTGACAGATGGATGGGGTCTAGAGACCTTTGTGTGGCCCATGTGTGGAATAAAAGGACTAGTGTTTTGTTCAGGCTCCTACGATCACCTCACCTGCCTGAAGGTCTAGAGGTGATTGTGTCCCTCCCTAGGACGGATGGGGACAGTTTGTGGTGGGGACCGTAATGGTAGGGGTGTTTGGGGTCTTGGTAGTGATAAGCCTGGGAAGTGAGGATGGCAGATTTGAGACACCACTCCGAATTGGGCAGTGCTGGGGCCCGAATACAAAAGAAGCTCGTACAGGCCCTGAGCGAAGTGGAAAGGGCTAATGAGAGAGAGGGGTGAGGGGACAGAAGGACTCAGAGAAGGGGTAAGGGCTTGGATGTCACGTGACACCCGCTGGCGTTTGAGTCACTTCTCTCCAGTTCCTGACTGACGTGTGTACTGTCCACGCCTGTTCCCGGAAGGCAAGAAACCTCGGTTCATCCCCAGCTATCCCTACGGTCAGGCCTTGTCTGACCTTCGCTTTGCCAAGCACGAAAGCGGCCCAGGCCTGCAGGTCCCCACCCCTAACCCCTCACCAGACCACCAGGCCCAGGTGGGAGCAACACCCAACCGACACCCAACGGAGCATTCCAGGTGACTCTCGGCACCCGATGCCCCTTGCGGAGCACAGGTCGGAGGAGGGCTGGGAAGGGAGAGAGTGTTGGGTCGGGTCACCCATCAACGGCCCCGCCCCTCCGGCTACCCGGACCCCATCCCGCACGCACGCACGGCGCAGCCCGCGAAAGCGGAGTGGCGAACCCTCCGCAAAGCCAAGCGTACGTACATCGGGCGGGCTGTGCGCCGAGCCGGGGCGGCCCCCGTGCGCTCCGCTCCGCTGCCTGCTGCCTCCGTTCTGTTGGGGCGACCCCCATCCGCTGCCGCCCGATGGGGACGGCGACCGGCTCCCGCTGGATCGCTGGTTGCCCGTCTTCCGCCCGTCATCTCGATGCTTGGGGCTCAGCCTGGGGGAGCGGAGGGATGGCGGGGGAGCCGGCGTGGGACGCCCCCTCTGCAGGCCGCCTGGTTCCCAACTCGCGCTTTCACGGAGAGAGCAACCCGAGCGAGCTAGCCCTGCACTGCCTTGACTTCCCATTTAGGCTCTTCCTCCAGGTGGGCACCAGCTTGCTTCTGGCTGATGAACTTTGGTCCTGGGCACTGGCCCTGCACCCAGCGCTTAGGGATGCAACCCTCCCCTCCATCCCCGAGTTGAGCTAAATACATTTTTTTTTTTTTGAGACAGGGTCTCGTGTAGCCCAGGCTGTCCTTCAACTCTACGTCTAGTCATAATGACCTTGAACTTCTGATCCTCCTATCTCTATCTCTAAAGCGCTGGGCGTGCAGGCGTGCACCACCACAATTGGATTATGCAGTCCTTGGGGGTCAAACCCAGAGATTCGCCAGGCAAGCACTCTATCATCGGGGATAAATCTCCAGCCTCCCCCCCCCCCCCAAGCATCACCTCTTGAGTCCACCCAAGGCTTCAGCCTACCTGCTGGGTGATCCGGAATCGCTGTAGTGTGAGGTCATCGAGGGGCAGTGGGAACTGACGCTGCTGTGGTGGTGAGCCCTCCGGCCTGGGGATTCAGTGTGAGGCCTGGTGTGGGCAAGGGGAGTCAGCCGGAACTGAAATGTTATCTACCTTGACCATGGCGTTGCCTGGCCTGACCTCAGGGATTTGGTGTAAGTACCAGAGGAAGGTCACTTTCGGGATCAGCCCCACCCCCAAGCACAATCTTCTACAAAAGAATTTTTTTTTTTTTTTTTTTTTTTTTTACCTGAATGGGGTTGGGGCTGGGGCTGGGTGTAGGGTCCCCAAAAGTCATCTCTGAGAGTTAGGGGTAAGTGTCTTTTCCTGGAGACAGCCCCAACTTCCAAAGACCATCTCATCTCTCACCTGGTCTTCTTAGAATGGGGTGTGTGTGAAGGAGGTCAAAGGGCAGGAAGGATGGATGGGTGCCAAGGGGCGTAGGCCCCACCAGTCCTAAGTGGCCACTGGCTCACAGGGGGTCCTCAGCACATTTTAAGTTGTTTGTCTGGCATGATTAGGGAGCTATCCTTTTTACCTCAAGTTGCCTTGGAGGTTTGATTCGAGATAAGTTCAAGAGGTTGGTTTTGGGGTGCTAAAAGGCCAGGTTTTCTGGGGCAGGGGCGAGTGGAGTGTCCTTACCTCTTGCGTTCTTTGTTTCTCTCTTTTCTTTTGCTCTTGAGGCTTCGAGATCTGCAGGAAGCAGAGACCAAGTCTGAGCACGGTGGCACCAGAGTGACCCAAGAGCCCTGGAGCCCAGCTGAGCTCAGATACGGAACTTCACTTTGCTCTTCTCTTAGCTCTACACCTGGCTGAGAGGGATCTGTCCATCTCACCCAATAGGGGACAGCCAGGCTTCGTGCAGAGGAGTGTGTATGCATGCGGTGCTGGGGTAGAATCCATACACTTCACACTTCAGTGGGCCCTCTACCACCAAGCAATGCATGCCCAGTCTGTAACCTGCTTTCCGTGTAAACATGTGATCTCACTCCACCTCTCCTCCCCATGTAGCAACTTCTCTGATGCCATGAAATCCTTTCAAATCCCAGACAAATATAACAAACACAGAAACTTAGGAAAAGGCTGGGATGGAGGGGTTCAGCTTGCTTTGGGCCTCAGTTTCACAGGGAAGAAGTACTAGCTCACTTAGAGGTCCAATCCTGGTCGTAGGGGGCTGTACATAGGATGATGGCCACTAGGGGGCAGAAGAGGCCCATGCTAGCCTTCCATCCCGGGAGGGAGCAGGAGGGCAGAAATGGACAAAATAGGAAGGGTAAGATGAAAATTATTTAGGCCTCCATACCACCAGGTACAAACGGCCTTTGGTAAATTCTGCCAAGGGAAGAGCCTGAAGACTCTGTCCCTAGTCAGGGCTGCAGGGAGGGAGTCTAGCTCCCAGGGTAAGGGTGCAACTTTTGATCCCTGATGCTGCGTTTACTAGCTTCTGCCGGGTCCCTCTTCTCAGTCATCCCTGAGGCCAGCACCACGGCCCGGCAGTCAGCCCTGTAGAGGGCTAACAATCTATATGCCAGAAACTCCGCCTCTAGCTCCAGTCTGGCCACCCCCATCTACCCACTGAGCCTCCCCTGTTCACAGAAATACTTTGTCCTGGCCTGCCTCTTTTCCTTGCGATTAGGGGTCCTGATGCTTCCACCTTCGAAGAGGGCACATCAGGACTTGCGGTTCTCTCTGGAGATTTGGGTTGTTTTTTTTTTTTTTTACATGGAAGCTGAACTGAGGCAGGCGAAGGCTGACCTTTCCTCCATACCATTTGCGTAAGTGAAAGAACCCCTGGAGTGAAGGATGGAGCCAGACTGGACTTGGGGAACCCCCACCCCACTCCTGTGTGCTTGCTCAGGAAAACACAGCTCACCTGTATCGCCTCTTCCTCCGGGACCCAGAATCAGACCTGTGGGGTGATAGACAAATTCTTGTGAGTTTCCCTAGGAATGGCCCCCGAGGGGCACAGCCCAGGTCCTGAGCCCGAATGAGACAGGCTGCAGGGGGGTGGGGTGGGGTGCGGTGGGGTGGGGTGGGGTGTGGTGGGGTGGGGAGGAGAGGGCAAATTACCTATCTCTACGGTGCTTCTTTACACCCTTCTTCTTCTTGCGCAGGGGGGAAGCACTCCCACAGCTGTGGACACAGGGGTGGGTGGGTACTAGTGAGCTGGGGCTGGAGGGGAGAGGATGGGCATGGCTGAAGGGGCCTGGGGTATGGAAACTGGGAAGAGGTCCCAGGCTATGAAGCCCAGAGCCCCTTGTATAGAATGACCTTGTCTAGAAAGCCTATGGACCAGATTGGCAAAGACTTCTAAAATTGATACTATTGCCTGTCCCTTAGTCACCTTTCCTAATTGTGCGTGTGTGTGTGTGTGTGTGTGTGTGTGTGTGTGTGTGTGCAGATGCACACCTGTGTGCACAGAGAGCCCAGAGGTCAACCTTGGATATCATTTATGAAGTACTAACCACATATATTTATTTATTGTGTGTGCGCGCACACACATGCGCGGAGCTCAAAGGCCAACCTTTGACAAAGTTCTCTCCTTCCACCAGGGAGGTCCTGGTGACTCTACACGGGTCACCAGGCTTGGTTGCAGTCCCTTTGGCTGCTGAGCCATCTCACCAGCTCCTGTGTTTTCTGAGTCGGGGTCTTTCACCGACTTCTGGGACGTGCCGACTTGACTAGGCTGGCCAGTGATCCCGACTCTGTTTGCTTGGCTATTTTTGTTTGTTTGTTTTGGAGACAGGACTTGCTGTGTAGCCCAGGCTAGCCTTGCACTCATGGTCCTTCTACCTCAGCCCCCTGAGTGGTGGGATCACAAGAGTGTGCCCCCTGTCATGTATAGGGGAAAGGAAGAAATGCTTTTCCGGTCTGGTTTTCTTACAGGGCTGGAGACAGAACCCAGGGCTTTGTACTCAGCAAACTCACCAGCTCTGAGATGTCTCCAGCCCTGGGGATTTCTGGGCTATGCAAACCAGAAAGAGCAATGTTCAACCCCTGAGGTGCCAGGCCTCTCGCCTCTGGAAGACGGCCTTGCGTTCTTTCCCACCCACAGGTTCCCCCACCCTGCGCCCCAGCCCCCCTCCCCGTTCCTGTCCCCTGCCCCCCCCCCACTGACCTGCATTCTGACTCTAGCCTCCTCTTTTTGCTGAAGGTGGATGCCAGAGAGAAAGGACAGACAGATGGACCCGGTTAGCTAGTGGCCCCAGCTTGTACCTCAGGACAGAGGAGGGGGAGGACATAGAAACGGGGGAGTTGTAGTTGAGGGCCAGTAATGACCCCTTTCCCAGGGACACCCACACTTGGGATGGGGTTTCCTTGAACCCTGGGAGGATGGTCATACCCAGTGGGGGTGGGGCTTAGAGCGGGGCGGGGCTTAGCGAATGGGTGGGACTGAGAGGTGGAGGGGCTAGGCTGCCAGCTAGGGATTCAAGAGGGGTGGGGCTGGTTTAAATTCGCCGATCCCAAGTGCAGCATCTGTGGCCATTGTGTCCCCACGGCCCCTCCCCGCCTCGTCCTAGGACCCTGCGCCGCTCTCACCGGCTCCTCCGATGACTGCCTTTCTTTTTCTTCTTCTTCTTGGGAGGGGGCGATGCGGAGCTGCTGGACCAGTGCTTGGTCCTGGGCGAGAAGGGGCGGCGGGGGCGGTGAGGGAGGCAGCCCCGTGTTGCCCTCCCCTCCGCCGCGGCGGCCGCTCACCTGTACCCCCGGTGCCCGCGGTAGCAGGCGACCGGGCAGTCGCAATCCACCGGGCCGTCGTCCTCATCGAAGGGTGGGTACTCCAGGCCCGGCTCCAAGCCGTCCATCCTCCGCGGGGTCTCTGCCACTCTAAGGAGAGACAGAGGTGCTGCCCATCCGCCTCTGAGGAATGGCCTTCCCGCAGCTGCAGCCTGGGCATGGCGCCATGGCCTGGCCTATGTCCTCTGGGTCATATGCGGCTGGGGGAAGGGGGCTGTGCTTGCAGACCAGGGGGCTTGCCATCCCCAACCCTGGAGGGTCTGATGAAGAGCTGAGTAACCTAAACCTGGCAGCGCAGGCCTGTTACATCAACTACTAAGAATGTTAAAGCAGGAGGATTTCAAGTTCAAGGCCTGTCCGAGCAACCTAAGACTAAACAAACAAGAAATAAATGGCTGGGAATGCAGCTTCGAGGGTGCGGTCTCAGCTGTATTGCACTGGCCTATAAGGAAGGCGTGGGTTCCATCCCCAGTAAAACACACACACACACACACACACACACACACACACACACACACACACAAAACCAAATCAAACCAAACCAAAGAACTGGGAATGCAGAGTTGGTAGAGTGCTCGCCTAGCTTTCATGAAGCCCTGGGTTCCGTGTGCAAGGCCGCCTAAACTGGGTGTGGTAGAGCACACCTGTAATCCCAGTCCTCGGGAGGTGGAGGCTGGATGAGGATTTCAAGGTCATCCTCTGATACTTGGGACTTGGAGGCCAGCTGGATTACTTGAGGTCTCAAACAACAACAAAACAGTTAGATCCGTCCCGTTCACTAAGGCCCCCTTACCCCTCACCAAGTCTCCTCCCGGTAACGGTTAGCCCCGTCGTCCTACCCCGGTGCCCCTACTGGCCTCCCTGTCCCTCGCTGGATTCCCGACTCTTTCAAAGAGCCCCTCCCCCATCGCTGACATCTGCCTCTCCAGATCCCTGAGCGCCCCCCACCCCCCTCCCCTCCCTTCCCTCCTCTTTTCCTTCAGTCTTGGCCTCAGCTTCTGAAATATTCATAGCCTCTCCTCACCCCCCCCCTCCCCTCCGCAGCCTCCAGAGGCCTTCTGCACTTGGAAGCTCCAGCTGCCGGCTGTCTTCATCAATCACGGCTGGCGCCGGAGGGTGAGAGGGGGGGGCTTCAGCTCCCCGCCACCTCCAGGTCTGTATCCACTCCCTATCCGTCTCAGGATCTCAGAACTCTCCACTCGGCCCAGCAGGAGCCAGCCATCACCGGTCCCTGCTCCCCGCTCCGCCGACAGCTTCCCACCTCCAGGCATCCTCTGCTGCACAGGTCTGGTTTGTGGTTGCCTGGTCCTCAGGGACTCACGGGAAGCCTTGTCATGAGGGCAGTGTCCCTAAAACCACTCTGTGACCTGGGACCTGATTAGGACCCCGACTGAGCCTCTTCTTCAACTTAAGAATTCTTTTTAGCTGGTGGCGGTGGCGCGCGCCTTTAGTCCCAGCACCCAGGCGGATCTCTGTGAGTTCAAGACCAGCTTGGTCTACAGAGCGAGATCCAGGACAGACACCGAAATTACACAGAGAAACCCTGTCTCCAAAAAAAATTAAAAAAAAAAATAACTGGACTATTTTTCTTTTTTCTTTCCTTTTTCTTCTTGAGTATTTTCCTTAAAAACATTTTTTTTTTTTTTTTTTTTTTTTTTGGTTTTTTGAGACAGGGTTTCTCTGTGTAGCTTTGCGCCTTTCCTGGAACTCACTTGGTAGTCCAGGCTGGCCTCGAACTCACAGAGATCCGCCTGGCTCTGCCTCCCGAGTGCTGGGATTAAAGGCGTGCGCCACCACCGCCCGGCTAAAAACATTATTTTTTAACATTTATTTATTTACTTATGTGTGGGAGTGGGGCTCATATATACCACTGTGAATGTGGCAGGCAGAACACAGCCCTGCTATCATCACTCCCTACTTCCACCGTGTGCACTCTGGGGATCGAACTCAGACTGTTAGGTTTAGTGGCAAGCTCCTTTACTCTCTGTGCCATCTCGGTAGCCCCAAGTTTCTTTCTTTCCTTTTAATTGAACAAGACTACAAATGACCTTCCACAGACTTGTCTCCACAGTGATGGGCTCCAGGGTGGCGGCCCCTCCCCCTCCCCTCCCCCTTCCTCATCTTCCATGCTGGTGGAGACAGTCCCCTGGCTTCAACAGAACACCCACACCCACACCCACTCTCTTGGGGGCCGCCCACACACAGCTCACCCTTTCCTGTACAGAGGAGGGAGGCCAGGACAAGGGTACCAGCTTTGGATTCTCAAGACAGATTTGAATCCAGAAATGACTGTGCTGGCTGACTGCCGGAGGCCTTATCTATACAGGAAAAGAGAATCCCCTGGCCTGGAGCAGAGGATTAAGGGAGATCCTCCTTCTGAAGCTTCGGACACAAAGGCCTGGGCTGTGACTGGGGCATTCCCCAGCAGTGGATACTTCGCAGGGGGCATCTGCTGGCTTATACCTCACAGACACCTCTTCCCGGAGGGGAGGGAGATTGGCTGTGGTGACGGGCTGAAGAAAGGCTTCACACCAGGCACGGTGGCGTGTACTTGTAATCCCGGCACTCAGGAAGAGGAGGCAGGAGGATTGCAAGTCTGAGGTCAGCTGGACTACACAGCAAGTTCAGGGTAAGTTTGATCCGGTCTCCAGAAACCCTGTCCCAATAACTAACTAAATAAATAAACAAATAACTGGAGGCTGACAAAATGCCTCAGTAGGTAAGACATTTGCTTCCAAGCCTGATGATCTGAGTTCGAGCCCCAGTTCCCACATGGTGGAGGGAGAGAGCTGACTCCTGCAAATGTCCTCTGACCTCCACACACAAGCTGTGATGCATGCATTCTCTACCCGCCCCCTCCTTTCTCTTCCCTTTGTGTCTCTCAAAATCAATGTAAAAAGTAAGAAGCGGGCTAGGGCTGAGCAGATAGCTGATGCACAACCAGAGAACTGGAGTTCGGGTCCCCAGCACCTGCATAAAAACCCAGGCATGGTAGCACACACCTGCAATCCCAGAGGTAGACAGTGGAGACAGGAAGAGCCCCAGGGCTCCAGCCAGTCCAAGGGAAGTGGTGAGTACCAGGTACAGAGATACCCTGCCCCCAAAAATCTCAGGTAGAGAAAAACAGAGGAGGACATTCCATTGTCCTCTGGCTTCCCCATGCACACACATGGATACACAGGGGTGTGAGCATCGCATACATGAATGCACATGCATATGCCATGAATATCTACACACACACACACACACACACACACACACACACACACACACACACACACACAAAACCCTGGGGATGCAGAGATGGCTCTGTGATTAAGAGTATGTGCTGCTCTTCCAGAGGACCAGAGTTCAGTTTCTAGCACCATGTTGAGGGACTGGCAACCACCTCTATTGGCATACACACTCCCTCACACTCCCCCCATACCCACATTCACACCCACATACATACACATACACACACACACACACACACACACACACACACACACCGCCCCCCCCCCCCACAGATGAAATAAAATCAGCTATGAGGTCATTAATTTGAAATAATTACTAACTAAATTCTGTGTTTAAAACACAAAACCCTGGGCTGGAGAGATGGCTCAGAGGTTAAGAGCACTGACTGCTCTTCCAGAGGTCCTGAGTTCAATTCCCAGCAACCACATGGTGGCTCACAACCATCTATAATGAGATCTGGTACCCTTTTCTGGCCTGCAGTCATACATGCTATATACATAATAAATAAATCTTAAAAAAAAAAAAAACAAAAAAAACCCCCACAAAACCCCAAAGGCCGGGTCCGTGGGTCAGTGTCAGGCTTTCCCAGCACATGTGAGGCCCAGGGCTTGATCTGCAATACCACACAGGCAGATTCTAGCCAACAAGTCTCCAGTAAGAGACACACTCATTAATTGGAAGACTGATTTTATATTTTAAAAAGAAAGATAGAACCATGTGTGGTGGCACATGCCTTTAATCCCAGCACCCGGGAGGCAAAGGCAGGCTGAGCTCTGTGAGTTCGAGGCCAGCCTGGTCTACTTAGCAAGGATCCAGACACTAGGGTTGCATAAAGAACAAACAAACAGAAAAACAAACAAAAAGGCGTGTAGGCAGCTAACTATGATGGGGTGAGCTAACTCTTAGGTGAGTCTCAAGAGTGTGATCCAGAGGGGAAGTGGCTCAGCTGTCATCCTAGCTACTCAGGAGGTTGAGGCAGGAGGATCACAAATTCAAGGCCTGTTTGGGCTCCAGAATGAGTTTAAGATAAGCTCTGGCAATTTAGAGGAAACCTGGTCTCAAATTAAAATAAAAAAGATGGCTGTGAGGGTGACCCAGTGGGAGAGCCCCTGCCTAGAATCCCCCAGTGAGGGGCTGGGGTGTGGCTCAGTGGTAGAGCACCTGCCTAGAATCCCCCAGTGAGGGGCTGGGAGTGTGGCTCAGTGGTAGAGCACCTACCTAGAGTCCCCAAGTGAGGGGCTGGGGGTGTGGCTCAGTGGTAAATCTCTTTAGTGTGAGGCCCTGAAATCAATCCCTAGCACATTCAGAAACAATAATCATGATCCAGCTTGCAAACACCAGACTGTCCCTGACAGCCTTGGAGTCACCACACAAATATTTGGGAGGCTTGTTTAGGGGAATAGAGAGACTAATGTGAGTCTCCTGCCTCCACAGACCCAAGCACCCCCACATCCCTTAACTCTGCTCTTCCTCATCGTGAAGCTGGTCGCTTCCGCCCATCTGTTCTGGTCTCCCTCCACTGACATGTCCAGCCCCCCTGAGTTCGAAGGTCCATCACCGCCCACGCAGCTCCTCAGCCACACAGATGCCTGACGTGTAAAACACAGGCTTTAGTGGAACTGCTAAAGGTAAGGGCGTGACAAGAAGCTTGTGGGTGAGCTGGTGGGAGGTGGGAGCTTCAGTTGACACAGGCTTGAACATGATGAAGGATATTTACGAAATCAAGTTGCTCCCTTTGGCAACGCCTAATACAGGGCCTTTCCGGTCTTTGTAACTGCCCAGGTAAGTCGGCCGCTGATACCCTTCACGCACCCCTAGCTTCCTGCTACTTCCTCCTTGTCTGTGCTTCCATCTCTGATGGCTCCATCTCCAGGGTATCTTCCTCTATACCTCTCAACTTTATTTAAAGAAGTTTATTTTGTGTGTATGATTGTTGCCTGCCTAGGCACACCATATACATGCAGTGCCTGTGGAGGCCAGAAGAGGGCGTTGGATTCCCTGGAACTGAAGTTACGGATAAGCTAACCTATGGCTGCTGGAGCCGAAGCCTGGATCTCTGCAAGAGTAACAAGTGCTCTGAGCCATCCCTCCAGCCCCTCCACCTTAGCTTTTGGAGACAAGGTCTCTCACAGAACCTGGAGCTCACTGCTGGAACTAGCGAGCCAGCCAGCAAAGCCCTGGGAGCCACATGTTCCTGCCTCTCCAGTGCTCAGCTTGCAGACCCACGCTAGCACACACGGCTTTCGTGTGAGTGCTGAGAGTCCAAATGTAGCTCCTCACACGTCTGCTGCAAGCATTTTACCCACCGGCCTCCATCTTCCCGACAGGGTGTCTCTGCAGCTTTGGAGCCTGTCCTGGATCTCCCTCTGTAGACCAGGCTGGCCTCAAGCTCACAGAGATCCACCTGCCTCTGCCTCCCGGGTGCTGGGATTAAAGGCATGCGTCACCACCTCCTGGTTTATCATTACTTTTTAACTTTTACTTTTTGCTGTGGCCTCGTATGCCGAACACCAGACTTACTTAACATGTTTTGCTCTTAAATTCATATTTGTCAACTAGTTGATGGCTCATTGTGTCCATGGGATAGGGAGATGGGTACCAGAGGATGGGAGTGTCATCCCACCATAGAGGTGACCAACATAGGCTCTGAAGTGAAAGGGTGTATTGAGTCAGATGCAGTGGTACTCACCTGTGATCCCAGAGTTCGGGAGGTGGAGGCAGGAGGATCAGGAGTTAAAGGTCAGCGAGTTCGAGGCTAGTCTAGGCTACATGAGAAATCAAAGCAAGAGGGGGAGTGGGGAGATCGTTCAGTCAGTAAAGTGTTGGTTAGGCCAGCATGAGAACCTGTGTTTGATCTCAGAACCCACGTAAAAAGCCAAGTGTAAGGATGTGCTCGAGTGATCCCAGCACTGAGGAGAGACAGACAGGAGGATCTTTGGAATGTGCTGGCCAGCCTGTCTAGCCTAATGGTGAGCTCCCAGCCAGTGAGCAATTCTGTCACCAAATATAAGGTAAATAGAAATTGAGGAAGATACCAATGTTGATTTGTGGCTTCCACACATATGTACACACACACACACACACACACACACACACACACGAGATTGTTTCTCACTGGCTGGTCTTCATGCTAGCCTTTTTTCTTTTTAATCAAAAAGAAACTTTGGAGGGGGTAGTTTTTATTCCATTTAGTGTGTGTGTGTGTGTGTGTGTGTGTGTGTGTGTGTGGTGTGTGAGCATGTGTGCTACAATGTACCTGTAGAAGTCAGAGGATGACTGGCTGGATTTTTTTCTCTTTATCCACTACATCGGTCCCAAGGATCACACTCAGGACATCAGGCGTGATGATAAACACCTCTACACACTGAGCCTTCTCACTGGCCGGGATGCCGACACTGTTTACTACTAGTTTTCTACTAGACAGGAGCATAATGGACCAAGCAGCAGAGGAGTGAGCCGAGATAGTGGTGGGATTCTGGGCAAAGGGTCTTCCTCCTCTGTTCATCCACTCAGCCACCATGCCACCTGGCCTTACACAGGACCAGGGAAGAATCAGGCCTACATTCTTTTATCTCATGCCTCGAAGTGCAGGGCAAACATTGATCCTATGGCTATTACGATAATTGCTAGTCCGGGTGCCAGACAGTATTGCGAGCATTTTCCATGTATTTATCTCATTTAATCATTGAGTATTCAGAACAAGCCTTTGACATAGGAACCATCATTAAAATTCCCGTCTCACAGATAAAATGATGAGGTACAAGGAGGTCACACCATGTCTAAAATTAGACGTGTTGAGAAAATGACTGGATTTTGTTCGCACTGTGTTAGAAAGTAGCTTGTAAACATTGCCTCTCTAAGCCCGCTTTCCCAAACACTTTGCTATATTATATAACGATGAAACTCCCTCTTTTTTTTTTTTTTTTTTGAAACAGAGTGTCTGGCTGGTGAGATGGCCCAGAAGGTAAAGGTGCTTGCTGCCAAGTCTGATGATCTGAGTTCAATCCCTGGTGCCCACATGGTGAAGAGAGAGAACTGACCCTGGCAAGTTGCCCTCTATATGCATGCCATGGAACATGCACTTTTAAACACACACACACACACACACACACACACACACACACTCACACTCACACACACACAGTAAATAAACAAAAAAATCAAACTATGAATAGGTAGGCTATTGGAAGGTCGTGAATTTGGGAGGTGAGGCCTGCTGAAGGAGGTGGGTCATTGTGGGGAATGTCTTTGACGGGCTTGTCTTGCCCTTTCTCCTTTCCTGTCTCTCTGCAGTAGATCTGGCTGCAGTGATGTATACCATCTATTTCAACGTGTTTCCTCTGCCATGAATTAAACCTCCGATGCCAGGAACAAAACAGCCCGAGTTGTCTGTGTCTCGTGCTTTGACCACAGATCTGGAAAGGTAAAGAAACACACAGTGCTCCCAAGGGATTCATCTTCCAACGTTTCCAGGGAAACGTCTCCGAACAACATCTGATCGAATTCTGCTCTCCGTCACAAGCCTTTTCCTGGCTTCTGACTTCTGCAGGGTCATTTCTCGACATGGCGGCAGTATAATATTCCGATGGCAGTCTGGAGAGAACATCGTCACCAGAAACAATCACTCAAGTCAGCCTGTTAACCCAAGGGTGAGGAGGGATCGCTTTCTAGGAGTGATGCCATCTCTGTTGTGAAACCGGGGTGATCTAACGACCCCCAAAGGCTCTCAGGGTGGAACTTTTCATTCTGGGTGTGTCTCCATTGTTTACATTTTTTAGAATTAGATTTATTTATTTTATTTTGTGTGTGCGTGTCTTGCTTGCCTGTCTATATGTGCACCATGTGCATGCTTTAATCCCACAGAGGTCAGAAGAGGACTCCAGATCCCCTGGAACCAGAGTTAGGAATGGCTCGCTATGAGCAACCATGTGGGTGCTGGGAATTGAACCTGGGTCCTCTGGAACCAGTGTTCCCAATCACTGGGCCAACTCCCCAACCGCCTACTCTTGTTGCTTAACTATAGGAGCTTCCAAATTTGGGGCCTGAGGTATACTTGTATGGTAGAGAACTTACCTAACATGCCCCCAAAACAGTAGTCTATAATTTATGGAAGATCAAGGTTGAAGGCCTAGGCATAAATGCAGGGACTGGGTGCTGTATGGAGTCTGGCAGTTGGCAGTTGGTAGGAGGCATGGAGACAGCCAGGCAGAAGGAAATAAGTCAAAGATAATTGAGCATATGGTATTGTTGGCAGTATACGTAGATGATGGCGGTGGCCACCTAGGAGTGATGTGTGTTTGCTGTGTGCCAGCTATTGATCCTCACACTATATTCGTTTATGTTTTCCTCATTCAGGGAATGGAAATCAGAGCCTCCTGCATGCTACACAGGGGCTTTACAGCTGAGGCACACCCTCAGAGTCTTAATGGAGGTGGGGTGGGGGATTCTAGGCTGACTCATACCCCCAGCCCTTCCCTGGGAGATTCTAGGCAAGTGCTCTACCACTGGGCTAGCCTATGAGGTGGGCATTAGTACCTTCCTCTTAAATATAAAGATATGAAGAGCCAGAGATGTCAAGGGTCTGCTCAAGTCCTACAGCTGGGGTGTGGTGCAGCTGGGATCCAGCAGCCAGGACAGTATCCTTGGACTTAGAGATTTTGACAGATGTCTGGAGTGTCTATCTCTCTCACTTACACATCAAAGATGTGAAAACTGGCTCAGATTCCAGGTGCATATGTGGCCAGACAGTGCAAGCCTTTCCTCACCCTTATCCTCCAGCTGTATACCCCAGGCCTAAGTACAGCAAGCATAGGTTCAGCACCACGGACAGCCTAGCCTTTAGGCGGTCCCCCACCGCTGGGTGTACTTGTTGCAGTTCTGTTATTATTCCTTTCCTGCTGTTCTATGTGTGAGTGTGTATGGTGTATGTGAACATGTGTGGGTGGGTGTAGGAGGAGGACATCGGTGCCTTGCTCTATCATTCTGTCTTATTTTCTTGAGTCAGAGTCTTTTACTGAACCTAGAGCCAAGTTCAAAGGCAGGCTGGAAAGATGGCCCAGTGGTTAAGAGCACTTACTGTTCTTGCAGAGGACCTAGCACTCATGTTAAGTGGCTTACAACTGCCTGCAACTCCAGTTTCAGGGGATCTGATACTCTTTCCTGGCTTCCATGAGTACATGCACACACACACAAAACCTTAATAATTTTTTTGTTTGTCTTTTTGAGATAGGGTCTCACTACGTAGCTCTGGCTGTCATGAAACTCACTATGTAGATCAGACTGGCCTTGCCTCCTAAAAGCTGGAAATTAGAAGTGTGTACCACTATGCCCAGCTGTGAAAGAAAGAAAGATGAAAGAAAGGAAAGGAAGGAAGGAAGGAAGGAAGGAAGGAAGGAAGGAAGGAAGGAAGGAAGAAATTTAAAAATCTTAAAAAAAAGTTCAAGGTCGCCGGGCGGTGGTGGCGCACGCCTTTAATCCCAGCACTCGGGAGGCAGAGGCAGGCGGATCTCCGTGAGTTCGAGGCCAGCCTGGGCTACCAAGTGAGTCCCAGGAAAGGCGCAAAGCTACACAGAGAAACCCTGTCTCGAAAAACCAAAAGGAAAAAAAAAAAAAAAGAAGTTCAAGGTCATCCACAACTACATAGCAAATTCCAGGCCACCTTGGGATACTCGTTACACACAAAAATCACCCTGTTCTTCAGTAACACCCTGATTGAACGTGTTGTTATGTGGACAGCAGGGGAGACTGCAAAGGAAGGAACTGGCTGGAGCTGGAGGGTTGTCACCGAGAGCATGTTGGAAGGAAAAGGCAGAATCCAGAAAGCCCTGTTCTCACTCATGGGAGATGGAGGAGGAAAAGGGCAGGGTTTTTTTTTTTTTTTTTTTACTGAGATGTTGTCAGGCTGTGTGAGGTCCCAGATCCAAAAGATATGAGCTCATGGGGCCGACAAGATGGCTCAGAGAGCAAAGGTGCTTGCCGCCAAGCCTGCGGCACACACATGGTGGAAGGAGAGGATTGACTCCCAGAAGTTTGTCTTCTCACCGCCACACTGGAGCTGTGACACGCGCGCACACACACACACACACACACACACACACACACACAGTAGTAAAAGTAAAAAAGAAAAAAAAGAAGTAAGGAAAATGTCTCTCTTCCCCTAGCAACTATTGACAGCTTACAGAGGCGCAGAAAGCTTTTTCAGATAGGATTTGGCATTTTGATTTATGCGTGTGTGCCTGCGTGCATGTATGCCACAAGTGTGCTGATGCCTTAGGAGATCAGAGAGGGCACTGGGCGTCTCCTGGAGTTGGAGTTACAGGCAAGATGTGAGCAGCTCAACAAAGGGACTGGGAACAGAGCTCTGATCTGCAAGAGCAGTTCTGGATCTTAACTGATGAACCATCTCTCCAGTCTCTGGTATCTGTCTTTTTTGGTGACCCAGTGAGTTTCATTAAGGTTGCACACAGGACTATGAGTGAGGGGTTATTTACAGAGGCATGGGTGCCTTATCAGTGGCTACACCATTAAAGAAAACGTTTTTTGGTTTTCTTGTTAGAAAATGTTTTTTAAAATTACTTATTTTTATTTTATGTGCATCTGTGTTTGCCTGCATGTACATTTGTGTGAGGGTGTCAGATTTTGGAGTTACACAGAGTTGTGAGCTGCCATGTGGGTGCTGAGACTTGAACCCAGGTCCTCTGGAAGAGCAGCGAGTGCTGTTAACTGCTGAGCCATCTCTCCAGCTCCAAGAAAAAAATTTTTTTTTCACGAGCTATCAAGATGAGCCTGTGGGTGAAGGCCCTGGCTGCCGAGTCTGATGACCTGAGTTCCGTTTGCAGCATCCCTCTGGTAGGAGGAGAGAACTAGACCCCAGAAGTTGTCCTCTGACCTCCTCAAGCACACTTGGCATGTACACACACACACACACACACACACACACACACACACACACACAGAGTAAATAAATGTTAAAACAAAAGCAAAATGTCTCTTCATTCTCTAGCAACCACTGACTGGTTAAAGACTGTTTTCTTTTCTTTTCTTTTCTTTTCTTTTCTTTTCTTTTCTTTTCTTTTCTTTTCTTTTCTTTTCTTCTCTCTCTCTCTCTCTCTCTCTCTCTCTCTCTCTCTCTCTCTCTCTTTCGAGACAGGGTTTCTCTATGTAGCCTTGGCTGTCCTGGAACTCTCTCTGTAGACCAGGTTGGCCTTTAGCTCAGAGATCTGCCTGTTTCTACCTCCCAAGTATCCCAGGCTGGTCTTGAACTCACTATGTAGCATGACAATCCTTCTGTTTCAGAATCTAGAATCACTGATTAGGTTTTTGTGGAACAAAAGTGGATGGAAGTTGGGGGACTCAGGAAGGTACCTGCTCTTGAGCTGGCCTCACTGTCCAGAGAAAGACCAGGAGCCTTTCCCCCGCCTTTCGCACAGCCTCAGTGCTGGGGAGGGTAAGGACCATTAGCAAGGGGGTCACCCTCTGATTGTGTCCCACAGGATTAGCTGAGTACACTGTCAGGCACGGGGGTGAGCTACCCTTTACCATCTCTCCAACTCAACCTGCACCGTTTTCCACAAATTTTTTTTTTCTTCCCACGCTGGGACTTGAATTTAGGGTCTCCAGCATGCTAGGCGAGTGCTCTAAAGCTGAGCCCCAACCCCACACTGGAGGGTTCAAGGCAAACATTCTACCACAAACAACACCTGCAGCCCCTCACTGGGGATTCTAGGCAGGGGCTCTACCACTGAGCCACACCCCAGCCCCTCACTGGTGGATTCTAGGCAGGGGCTCTACCACTGAGCCACACCCCAGCCCCTCACTGGGGATTCTAGGCAGGTGCTCTACCACTGAGTCACACCCCAGCCCCTCACTGGGGGATTCTAGGCAGGGGCTCTACCACTGAGCCACACCCCAGCCCCTCACTGGGGGATTCTAGGCAGGGGCTCTACCACTGAGCCACACCCCAGCCCCTCACTGGGGGATTCTAGGCAGGTGCTCTCCCACTGAGCCACACCCCAGCCCCTCACTGGGGGATTCTAGGCAGGTGCTCTACCACTGAGTCACACCCCAGCCCCTCACTGGGGGATTCTAGGCAGGGGCTCTACCACTGAGCCACACCCCAGCCCCTCACTGGGGGATTCTAGGCAGGGGCTCTCCCACTGAGCCACACCCCAGCCCCTCACTGGGGGATTCTAGGCAGGTGCTCTCCCGCTGAGCCACACCCCAGCCCCTTAGCATTTGGGTTTCTACAATCTAGGGTGCGTCACCTGCTTACTCTGGAGTACATTTTACAGGTGGGAGTAACTAACCCACAGACTCACTTGTAGCTTGCCCGTGGTCACACTCTCAGTGGCAATGTTGGGGTCTGAACATCTCAGAAGCACCCTGGCTTCTAGCCATGATCCTTGTTCTGAGATCTGGGCTCTCCTGCTGCTGACCCATAGTCAGGACCCAGGTGGGCAGCAAATGGGCCAGGCCAGAGCTTCCAGTGGGCAGAGTCCACAATCTCTCCTTCGCTCACCCCAGGCCCTAATGGCACATCCGGACAAGCTCCCCAGGCACCCAGTTGCAGCATGAGATGCTCCCTCCCTTTCTGTCACCCAGACAAGTACTCACATGTGGGCCCCAGGCCGGTCCTCCCTGGTCAGTACTCCCTCCTTCTCCATCAGCATCTGCCGGAAGGTCCCGACCTTCTGCCGGATCTCCTCCTCGGAGTACCTATGGGGCACAGGGACCATGAGGGTTTTGCTGCTAATTTTAGGTCACTCCTTCAGCTCACTCCCACCTGCTCTCCAGTGCTTGGTCACAGTGCATGGTCTCTTGGCAATTGCTCTTTTGGTAGGAGTTTTGTTATTCTCTCTCAATGTGCCCCTTCCCTCCTGTCTCCTCCCTCCCCTTCCCTCCCCATCCTACCTTCTGCTTTCAGTCCCCTCCTCTCTTCTCCCCCCACTCTTCCTTCCCTCTTTCCTCTCTTTTTTCCTTCCTTCCTTTCCCCTCCCCTCCCTCCCCCTCCTCCTCCCTTCCTCCTCCTCTCCTCTCCCTGTATTTTATATTTCTCTCCCTCCTTCCCTCCTTTCTCAATAATGCTTATTAGGCCCATGTAACAAACATTTAAAAGTTTTAATTACTATTTTATGTATAAGTGTTTCACTTGTATGTAGGTCTGTGAATCACATGTGTGCCTGGTGCCCAAAGAGGCCAGAAGAAGACAACAGACCCCCTGCAATAACCACTGTGTGGTTGCTGAGAATCAAATCCAGATCCTCTGGAAGAACAGCCAGTGCTCTTAACTGCTGAGCCATCTCTCCAGCCTCTATCTATCTATCTATCTATCTATCTATCTATCTATCTATCTATCTTTTGTTTTTTTGATACAGGGTTTCTCTGTGTAGTTTTGGTGCCTGTCCTGGATCTCACTCTGTAGACCAGGCTGGCCTTAAACTCACAGAGATCTGCCTGGCTCTGCCTCCCGAGTGCTGGGATTAAAGGCATGCGCCACCACCGACCAGCTCTATTTATTTTAATAACAGAGTCTTGCTGTGTAGCCCAGGCTAGCCTGCAACTCACTTGTAATCCAAGTTGGTCTCTGCCCTGTAATTCTCCTGCCTTAGTGTCTCAGTGCTGGGATCACAGGCTGCCCTCATGACTGAGCACACACAGGTCATGCCTGATGTAGCACTAACAGGTGTCCAAGGCTGTTAGTGAATGAATCCTGGGTCATGACCTCCAGGGTTTTCATTCTTCAGAGTGGAAGATATAGTGACATAGTGACAGATGGAGAAGGGGAGGGGAGGGCCTTATCTTGCTTTAGTTTCTGCTCAGGATCTACCACCTCCTCTCATAGAAGTCACGGTCCTCACCACTCAGCCTGTCATGGAAATGGTGTGCCTTGCCCTCCCTGTTTCTTGTCTTTTTCTCACAAACATTTTACAGAAGTTTAATTTGGCTTTTGAAAGTTTATTGTTTAAGCAAAACCCAAACATGTCCTTTATATTTATTTATTTATTGTTTTTTTTTTTCAAGACAGGGTTTCTCTGTGTGGCCCTGGCTGTTCTGGAACTCACTTTGTAGTCCAGGCTGGCCCTAAACTCACAGAGATACACCTGCATCAGCCTCCTGAGTGCTGGGACTAGAGGCATGCACTAGCACACCGGGCTATGTCCTTTATTTCTGTTGTTGAGTTTTGTTTGTTTGCTTTGTTTTGTTTTTTAAGGCATTGCTGGGGATGGAATCCAGGGTCTTGAACATGTTAGGCAAACATGAATTACCACTGAGCCAAGCCCCCTGCCTCTCACTGAGGGATTCTAGGCAGCCAGTCAAGCTACATTCTTGGCCTTTGACAACATCTTTTGACTCATAAATAAACTTCTAGGATCACCATGTGGCGGACCACAGCTGCAGCACAAAGACTTGATTCATTGGCGATAACAGAAGGATGGATAGGGGGTGTAGTCAGTGGTGGAGCATTTAATTGTAGAAGGATGGATAGGGGGTGTAGTCAGTGGTGGAGCATTTAATTGTAGAAGGATGGATAGGGGATGTAGTCAGTGGTGGAGCATTTGACTGCAGAAAGATGGGTAGGGGGTATAGTCAGTGGTGGAGCATTAAATTGTAGAAGGATGGATAGGGTGTATAGCTCAGTGGTAGAGCATTTGACTGCAGAAGAATGGATAGGGGGTATAGTCAGTGGTGGAGCATTTGACTGCAGAAGGATGGATAGCCCCCATCAGGAAGAGCATTAGCGATCGATTTCCATAGTAACTGGTACCTCCAGGATCCTGGCAGTGGCTCATGTTCCAGTAACTACCTGTTAACTTGTCTATGTTTTGCACTATCTCAGAATTTTAGAGGGGAAATCTTATCTCTCTCTCTGGCTTTAGTGTCCCCAGGACCTACCACCCTGTCTGCCATGTTGTAGCATCCAAAACATAAATTTCCTTTAAAAAATATTTAAATTTTTTTTATTTTGAAAACTGTGTGTGTGTCTGAATGTATGCACACCTGTGTGTGCAGGTGCCCACAGAGGCCAGAAGAGGGCGGTAGACTTCTTGGAGCTGGAGCTATGGGTATTTGTAAGTCCTCTGAAGTAGGAGCTCTGAACTCCAACTTCATGACTGAACAGCCAGAGCTTTTTTTATTATTTATTTTTATTTTTTTTCCCAGGGTCTTACTATGTAGCTCTGGCTGTCCTGGAACTCACTCTGTAGACCAGGCTGGCTTCAAACTCACAGAGATGCACCTGGCTCTGCCTTCTGAGTGCTGGGATTAAAGGCGTGCACTCCCATCTCTGGTCTTGGGTCTTTGTTTTTGAGGCAGGGTCTCACATAGTCCAAGCTGACCTCAAACTTGCTGTGTAGTCAAGAACGACCTTGAATCCCTGATCCTGGTGCTTTAGGCTCTGTAGAGCTGGGACGAGAGACGATGCATACCATCACCCGGTTTTATGTGGTGCTGGGAACATAGGTCAGGGCTTCATACGTGCTAGGCAATCATTCCACCAAACAAGTCACATCCCCAGCCCAAGATCTGAGTTTTTATTGAAACATGAAGTGTCTCATAAGTGCCAAGGGCTCTCTCCAGAGCCTGTAGATCCTAGGCAGGTGCCCGTATTCAGGCTGAGTCCGTTGTGAGTGGGAATGTCGGACTAAAACAACTTGGTATGCTTTAAACTAATTTTAAAGTTTATTTCATTTATTTAAAAATATTTTTGTTCAGACATGATTGCCTTTAATCCCAGCACTCAAAAGGCAGAGCCAGGGAGGGGGATCTTGGCTAGTTCGAGGCCAATCTGGTCTACATAGCAAGTTCCAGGTTAGCCAGGGCTCTGTAGTGAGACTCTGTCTCTAAATTATTATTTATTTGATGTGTGTGTACATGCACGTGTGTGAGCCTGCATGCAAGTGTGTGTACGTGCATTCATGAATGCATGTGTGTGCCTATGTGCATGCCTGTGTGTCTTTGCGATCATGTGTGTGTGCGTACACACGTGAGTGCTTGTGCATGAGTTTGTGCTCGAGAATGTATTGTGTGTGTGTGCGCACACATGTGTGCATGTGACTGAGGACAGGAGTGACTTCCGAGCCCAGCATTATTCATCACAGTGACTAGTTCAAGGGGAAACCTCAGCTAGCGGTGTTAAAGGTCACGATGACTTCGTGGAAGCTGCAGGAAGCCTAGATACTCATAAGGATCCTCGTGTTTTCTTGCCTGGTTCGGCATCTCTACCCATTTTATAGATTGCAGAAACTGAGGCCTTGAGTTGTCATTTGTGTTTACATGTGTTCACGACACTGGATATATCTAGGGCATGGAGAACACATCTCTGTGGCTTCTGTGAGCTGGAGCTTATAGAGAGCCTCAGAGACAGTTTCTGAGTCGTCTGAACTAACTGATAAATGAAGGGTGGGCTGGGCTCCTGGCTCCACTTAGCTCGTCCAGACTCTGCTTCCTTGCTGGATTAGGCTGTTGGCTCCCAGTGCTCTTTAGTCAGCCCTAGGCTCCAACCCAGGCAACCCTGAACACCCCCACCCTATTTCAACCCTGCCTTTGTTCGGCCGGACCTTTCCTGGCCCCGCTCACACCTGCACTGCAGACTAGGATCAACCTTCAGTCAGTCTCATCAGACGTGGGACCTGTCACAAGCCTGATCAGGCCCTTGGCCACATCCCAAGCTAGCTCCTTGAGCCACTCACCATGCCTAGTCCCGGTCTCGGCCACGCCCACCCTGTTGCACCAATAACCTGAGCACAGCTCCAACCTCATCCAGGTCAGGTTACCTCAATTAGAACAGCCAAGACCCTTGATGGTGTACTAAACTCCGGAGTGCAGCCCACACACATGCCCATCCCTGTCTTAGCCTCTCCCCCCCAGTCCCCGTCCACACCCTACCTTGTCCAGCCCCACTCCAGCCCTGCCACACCGAGTCCCTGGACACAACTCTACCACTGCCAAGCTCACAATCACACCCATGTCCCCGCCTCACCACATCACACTCCAGCCACAGCCCCTTCCAAGTCCAGACTAATAGCCTCAGCACTCCTCCTGGGAACGAAGCTTGACTGCTACTTGTCCATGCCCCCTTGGAGAGTTTAGCCACACCCCTACTCCGTTCTTCCTCACCAAGCTCCGGAGCGCAGCCCAATCACTTACACCCACATACTATTCTGGTTTCATCCCATCTCTCCCCAGCCGGACACCCTGCCGAGTCCCGGCTCTACCTCTTCACCCAGCCTCTGGGCACTGCCCGACCATTCCCAGGTCACAGCCGCTGCATAGACTGGCCATGCCCATCGTAACCACATACCAACTATATCCCTTGTCTAGTCCCGCCCTACCCGCTTCTTCACCGTGCCTAAAGCACATCCTAACCATGCCCCTGCTCTGGACTCCTCCTCACCAAGTACTCAGTCTCGCCCTGCCCGACCCCTCTCTAATTCCGCCTACTATATCCAACCACGCCCCTTATCTGTCTCTGCCCCGCCCTGGTGTTTCAAGCCCTAGAAGGTAGCGTAACCAAGGCCCTACCCTTCCCGGTCCTAGCCCCGCCCCACCACGCTCCAGCCCCGCCTCTGACAGCTCCAGCATCCAGTCCTGAACGTAGCCTGACCTCCCCTCCATCCCATCTTCCCCCGGCCCCGCCCCTCTCGCCCCGCCCCACTCACCCCTGCTCCTCCATCATCTCCTGCAGCTCCATGCACTTGAGCTCCACGCGCCGCTTGCGTTCGTGGTCCAGGATCTCCCGGTGCGCGCGCTTCACCAAGCCGGGCTCGGCGGCGCGCAGCTCCTCCTCCGCGCGCGGCCAGGTCCCGGACGAAGCGCCGGGCTGCGGGAAGCCGTTGGCGGCGTCGGGCGGGGATGGCATGCCGGCGGCCCCGTTGTTCACGGTGGAGGACATGACAGCGGTCCTCCGCGGCAGGCCCTGCGGGACAGATAAAACAGAAAGTGGGGTGGTCACCTCTCGGCCATCCGCTGAGCTTTCTCTATACGACTTAATCCTGGAGGTTTAGGGCCCACTCCCGGCTCTAATCCGCTTGCTCTCAGGCTGTAGAGGGAGGGCGGGTGACAGATTGGCACCGTCACTTCAGGACATGAACGTATTTCACGCTCGTCTTTCCCCATCTGTGAAGTGGGTGGGTGCAGACTAGATCTTTTGTTTGTTTTTACTTCATTTTCGTTTTTCTTAGACAAGGTTTCCTATAGCCCAGCCTGGCCTCCAACTCTCTTATGAAGTCAAGCATGACCTTAAACTTCTGGTCCTCCTGCCTCGGTCTCCTAAATGCTGGGACTTACAGGCATCGCACCATCACACCCGGTTTATGTGGTGCTGGGGATGGAACCCAGGACATTGTGCAAGCTAGGCAAGCGCTCTACACACTGTGGTCCCACCAGTCCCAATTGACTTGGAGGGTAAAGGCACTTGTCCCCTGATGGTCTGAGTTCAAAGCTCAGAACGCACATGATGGAAGGAGAGAACCGACTCTTGCAAATTGTCCTGACCTCCACACACAACCCAATAAATACATGAATACAAATTTCTTTCTTGTTTATTAATTCCTCCTTTTCCTCCTCCTCCTCCTCCTCCTCCTCCTCCTCCTCCTCCTCCTCCTCCTCTCTCTTTCTCCCTCTCTCCCTTTCTTTTTCTATGTAGCCCTGGCTGTCCTGGAAGTTCCTCTGTAGATCAGGTTGGCCTCACACCTCACTCCTGCCTCTGCCTTCCAAGTGCTAGGACTAAGGGCCTGTGCCACCACACCTTGCCTTTGAATATGAATACAAAATTTCAAAAAAAAAAATTTCTGGTGCTAGGATTGAACCCAGGACTTCTTGGATGACAGGCAAGCAGTCTGCCACTGAGTTATAGCCTCAGTCTTTTAAATAAAAAAATATTGCTGGGTGGGGCTTAGTGGTGCCCACTTTTTTTTTTTTTTTTCGAGACAAGGTTTCTCTGTGTAGTTTTGGTGCCTGTCCTAGATCTTGCTCTGTAGACCAGGCTGGCCTCGAACTCACAGAGATCCACCTGGCTCTGCCTCCCGAGTGCTGGGATTAAAGGCTTGCGCCACCACTGCCCAGCTCAGTGGTACCCACCTTTAATCCCACCTTTAATCAGCACTAGGGAGGCAGAAGCAGGCAGATTTCTGAGCTTGAGGCCAGCCTGATCTATAGAGAGAGTTCTAGGATAGCCAGGGCTACAAAGAGAAACCCTGTTTAAAAAAAAAAAATTAAGTCTTACTTCTAGCCCAGCAGTGGTGGCACACACCTTTAATCCCAGCATTTGAGAGGCAGAGGCAGATGGATCTCTGTGAGTTTGAGGCCAGCCTGGTCAATGGTGTAAGTTCCAGAATAGCCAGGGTGGTTACACAGAGAAACGCTGCCTCGAAAAACCAAAAAATAAAGACTTATTCCTTTTACGTGTGAGAGTTTTGCCTGCATGCATGTATGTGTACCACGTGTGTTGCTTGGTGCTTGAGGAGGTCAGAAGAGGATGTCGGATCCCCTGGAACTGGGTTTATGGGTAGTTGTGAATCATCATGTGGGGGCTGGGAATCGAACCTGGGTCCTCTGTAAGAGCAACAGACAGGTTCTCTTGGCCCCTGAGCCATCTCTCCAGCCCAGTTTCAGCCTCTTTGTTTGCTTGCAATGCTGGCATTCAAACCCAGGTCCTGGTGCCTGCCAGGTAAACGTCTAAGCAGCATCTCCAGCCACCAGGCTCGTACCCCAGCGTCCTGAAGCCATAGAGACCCTCAGAAATGGGGGTTTCTCCAGGTTTCACTCCCGTCCTACACCAGGTGCAGTTCTCAGTTTCCACTGCGTCTGGGTAACTTTTCCAAAGCTAACATTGCAGGGGGTAGTCTCAATAAGACTACCTCTTCTTTGTTCTGAAAACACTGCCCCAAGGACTGTCCAAGGTGACAGGGAAAATTAGCTCTCCAGGCAGCCATGTTCTCTTGTGTGCTAGGCGTGGAGTGGAAGGCGGCATGGTTTGGAGACAATAAGCCTTGACATTGTGCTGGGCCAAATGTAGAACACACACACACACACACACACACACACACACACACACACACACGACCTCTATCTTAACAGAGGGAACCGCCTCCTAAGCTATTTCCGGGTCCTTTCTCCAAGACTCTGCCAGTTGCTAAGCAACTAAAGGCCTTATTCTCAGGGTGTGGGATGTGAAGGATGGAGGGGAGGGTTGGGCATGTAGAGTTAGGAGCCATCTCAGCAACACCCTTTCCTCTTACCCCTCTTCGGATGGAATTGAGGACTTTGCACATGCCAGGCAAGCACTGTACCAACTGAGCTACAACCTCAGTCCCACATAACTTCTTTAAAAATGGCCTGGCCAGGACAGGTCGCTCAGCACTTAAGAGCACTTGCTGCTCTTGCAGAGGACCTGGGTTCAGTTCCCAGCACCCATGTGGGGCTGTTCCTAACAGTCTGTTAGTATGGTTACAGGGGACCCAGTGCCCCCTTCTGGCCTCTGAGCACACTGTACACGTGGTGCAAATAGACGAGCAGACACACAGACAAAAGCTTTTAAAAACTTCTTATTTGGTGGAGGGAGAGATGGCTCAGAGGTTAGGAGCACCGGCTCCTCTTCCAGAGGACCTAGGTTCAATTCCCAGCACCCACATGTCAGCTCACAACTGTCAGTAACTCCATTAAATGGGATCTGGCTCCTTATATGGACATATCTGCAGGCCAAATACCAATGCACATAAAATAATAATTAATTGTTTAAAAATTCATATTTAGTTGTGCATGGTGGCACATGCTTTTAATCCCAGTACCCGGGAGGCAGAGGCAGGCAGATCTCTGTGAGTTGGAAGCCAGCTTGGTTTACATAACAAGTTCCTGGCCAGCTAGAGCTACATAGTAGGACCCTGTCTCAAATAAATACATAAATGAGGATTGAATTTTCTCCTCTTGTTGAGAACCACAGAAATGGGTAGGCAGAAAGAAGGACTGTCCAAAGAAACTCACAAGGGAGCAGAGTGACAGTGGTAAGGGAGACTTAAACCCCTCTCCTAGGTCCTTGGGAATTCCAGCCAACAGGGGTCTAGGCCAGGCTCCTCCACCCTTTGCTGTGTGACCTTGTGGATATTACTGCCCATCTCTGTGCCTCTGATTCCACATTCCACACCATCCACATTCCACAGGCAAGGCAAGTTCCTAGGGGCTTAGAGAAGGAAGCTGCTTGAAATGGTATTGACGTACTCTAAATTGGTGTACTCTGGAGTCAGCTGGGAAAGGAGTCTCAGTGGGGGACTGTCCAGTTTAAGTTGGCCCATAGGCATGTCTGTTGGGGATTATCTTGATGACATTAGTTGAATGGGAAGACCTGTCCACTGTGGGTGGCGTCATTTCCTAGGCGGGGAGTCCTGAACTGTTTGAGAGTGACAGTGTGAGCTGAACACTGGCATGCGTGCATTAATTCATGGCTCTCTGCTCTTGGCTGTGAATATGACATGGCCAGTCGCTTCAGGGCCCTAACACTCGACTTCCCTGCAGTGATGGATGGTAACATTGAATTGTGAGCTGTTCCCTCTTAAATTCTCTTGTCAGAGGTAATGCGTTTTTGACAGGGTCTCATTATGTAGCTCTGACCTGGACTTTGCCGTGTAGACCAGGCTGGCCTTGAGTGTACAGAGATCTGCCTGCCTGTGGCTCTGAGTGCTGAGATTGAAGGATCTGAACCACAACTTCTGATCCTTGTCAAAGTATTTAGCACAGCAACAAGAAATTAAGACACTGTCCAAACCCATCTCTCTTCATCTCCAACATTGCCAATTCCCCATCCCTGCCCATGGAACAGCCCTGAACCCCAAGCCAAGTTCTACTCAGGTACACACACACACACACACACACACACACACACACACACACACACAGAGAGAGAGAGAGAGAGAGAGAGAGAGAGAGAGAGAGAGAGAGAGAGAGAGAATAAAATATAAAAATTTGATCCCTCACCTCTCTCTTCACTAAGGTTCCCATTCATCCACTTATTCTCTTCCCCATCATCATCTCCATCCCCTGTCTCAGATCCTGCCTGGCCTCCCTGCCCCCAGACCCCTATCTTCCATGAACAACCTGGAAGATCAGCCCAGGGCCACACCACCTAGGCTGAGTCACATCTTGACTGATTCAAAATACCCTATTATCCTGTCTTATCATTGTGATGCAGCCGGGCCTCGTGGTCTAGCCACATCTATCTTCACGTTTTCTTATCTCCAGGCCTGCCCACTTGCAGCTCATCCTCCCATCATGCTCTCTGTTTTTGAGATGGTGTCTCACTCCATAGTCCACACTGATCTTGAGCTACTGTTTATCCCAGGCTGGCCACCAATTCACCTTCCCCCTCCCTCAGCCTCCTGAGTACTATGATTTCAGGCATTAGCCACCAGGCCTGGTTCCCAGGTGTTCTGGTGGAAGCTCCGCCTCAGCCTCTGGCACTCACATACCCAAAGAGTCTGGAAAGTTCTCGTAGACGCTCCACTTCCACCCCCCTCCCCCATCTCTCTCCCCAAACCCGCCCCCTCAAAGCCTGACAAACAGCAGCCCCTCCCCTAGAGCTGCCCTCCAGTTCCAGACTCCTTCCCCTGAGGGAGCCCACCAAAAGCCCTCCCCTCCTTGGGGCTGCTCAAGACCACGCCTACAGGGTACTTAAGGCCTGGTAGCCATATTTGCATGTGAGCCCTCCTCTGTGACACTTCCCATGTGACCCTTCTTCTGTGACTCTTCCCCTGTGGCTCTTCCCCAAGACCCTTCCCAAGGGTCATCCAAGATTCCTCTCTTCCTTAAACCTGGATTGATTAATTCGATTTGATTTGACTTATGACATCAGCGGCGGTGGATACCCAGCTCTCCTCCAGACTCCTAGTCAACTCTCATAGGCAACATCGACTTTCAGAAGCCTGTCTGCTTGTGGTTGCTGGCTGGTGCCACCCTCCCAATCTCATGTCACTTGCTGCCATCATTATAGATTTACAAGCCTAGAGTAGCCGTGGAGCTTCTGAATCCCTACTGTCAGTCAAATGCCCACATAAGCGGAGCTCAATGAGCGGGACCAGAAGAAATCAAAGACCATCACAAAAGGTGGGTGGGATAAGAATGCACGGCACAGTCAGTCCTGCTGTCTCCACACTCTCCCCTTGTTCTGCTACCTTCTCCTTAAATTACTGTGCTGGGAATAGAAGCCAGGATCCTCCCCATGCTTGGCAAGCTCTCTACTGCTGAGCCACATCCCAGCCCCTCACTGGGGGATTCTAGGCAGATGCTCTACCACTGAGCCACACCCCAGCCCCTCACTGGGGGATTCTAGGCAGGTGCTCTACCACTGAGCCACACCCCAGCCCCTCACTGGGGGATTCTAGGCAGGTGCTCTACCACTGAGCCACACCCCCAGCCTTTCACTGGGGGGTTTTAAACAAGTGCTGTACTGCAGAGTCATGCCCTTGGACACTCACAGGCAGATTGTAGGAAAGCACTCCACCACTGAGCGACACCGCCATCTTAAGACACATTCTATTCTAAACCAGCCTCCAGCCTCTCACTCCTCCACTTGGTCTTGGCTCAGGTGGTTCAACCAAGCTACAACTTCTGTTCTCCTCTTCTCCACCGAAGGAGCGTCTATTCATCCTTTGGAGTCCAGCTCCAATGTCACCTCCCCCTGGAAGTCTAGGTTGGAAGTTTGAGTCACTCCCTGCCATTTTGGTGCGCACCTCTGATATGACATCGATTGGGACACGGAGGTTCAGCGTGTTTGCGTCTGGCTACCGTGCCTGACTGTGAGCCCTGTAACCAGGGCACAGCCCTAGCTTCTCAGAGCAGACCCCACACTCGCAGTGCAGGAGGGGCCTGAACGCTGGAGAGAGAAACTTTTGAGGCTTCAGCCCCCAGAATGTATCTTTATTTTGTCTCTTTTTGGGAGTTGGGATGCTTGAGATGGAGTCTTGCTCTGTAGCCCTAATTGGCCTGAAGTTCTGTATGTAATCGGGGTTGGCTAGCTTTCACTGATCCTCCTGCTGCCTCAGCCTCCCAAGTGCTAGGATCACAGGCATGGGTCATTGCACCTGATTGATAGGCATAGCCTCTCTCTCTCTCTCTCTCTCTCTCTCTCTCTCTCTCTCTCTCTCTCACACACACACACACACACACACACACACACACACACACACACACCCAAAGAGTCTCATGTAGCTCAGGCTGCCTAAAATCATGCATAACTGAGGATGACTTTGAACTTCTGATTCTCCTTCCTCTGTATCCTGAGTTCTGGGATGATAGGTATGGACCACCGTGCCTGATTGGCATCGTGTTTTACAAAGTCATGTGAGACTCACAAGGAGAAGTTTGCACCGTGCTGATGTGAGCTAAAACACCTTCAACAGTCCTGATCCTAAAATCTAAAATGTGCACCTTTTCTGGGGAGTCAACATGACCTTAATACCTAGAATCATGTGATGGACTGCAGTATAAACACAGAGACACTAAAAATACTGTTTAGAATCACCTACAGGGCTAGCAAGATGACTCAGCAGGTAAAGGTGCTTTTGGCCAAGACTGATGATCTGACCTTGAGCCTTGGGAACCCACGTGGTGGAAGGAGAGAACCTACAATACTCTCAAATTGTCCTCCGACCTCCACATGTGCACTGTGGCTTGTGTGCCTGGGTGTGCACACACAATTGAAATGAATTTAAAATGGAGAATAATCTATGGAATATGTGCATAAGATATACATAAAATATAAATAGTTTGCCATGCGGTGGTGGCGCACGCCTTTAATCCCAGCACTTGGGAGGCAGAGGCAGGCGATCTCTGTGAGTTCGAGGTCAGCCTGGGCTACCAAGTGAGTTCCAGGAAAGGCACAAAGCTACACAGAGAAACCCTGTCTCAGAAAAACAAACAAACAAACAAAAACCAAAACAACAACAAAAAATATATATAAATAGCTGTGCATGGTGGTGCATATCTATAAATCCCAGCTTGGGAGGCTAAGGCAGGAAGGTTGTGAGTTCAAGGCCTGTTTGGACTACAGAAACACAGAAGACTACAGACAGGGCTTGTCTCAATAAAACAAAGTGAAACAAAAAACAAACAAAACCAAAAAATCAAATCAGGGGCTTGGGCGATTACCCAGTGGGTAGAGTGCTCACTTTGTAGGCACTACAACCTGAGCTGGATGCCCAGAAATCACAGAAAATGTCAGATATATTGGTTCCAACTCCACCTCAAGAGGAAGGTGGAGACAGGTGGATCTCTGGAGTTCACTGGCCTGCTCAATGAGCTCCAGGTCAGTGGGTCAGTGAGAGGAGACCTTTGCTCAGAAAACCAAAACCAAAACCAAAACCAATCAACCAAAACCAAACCAAACAAACAAAAAACAAAACCCCAAACTCAAATTGGACAGTTTGAAATGACACAAAAGGCACATGTAGTTTATGCAGATACATTCATTCTCTCTCTCTCTCTCTCTCTCTCTCTCTCTCTCTCTCTCTCTCTCTCTCTCTCTCTCTCTCTCTCCAAATCTGGGAGTGGAGATGTGACTCAGTTGGCAAAGCTCTTGCCTAGCATGAACTCTGGGTGAAGCCCTGGGTTCTATCCCCAGCACCTCATAAAGCAGGTTTGGTGATGCATGCCTGTCATTCTAGCACCTGGGAGGTGGAGGCAGGAGGATCAGAAGTTCAAGGTCACCCTGGCCTACCTAGTGAGTTCTAGGCTAGCCTGGGATATATGAAACACAACCATCTCAAATAAAAAGAAAAGAAAAGAGGATGGGCTGGCTACAGTTCAGTGGTCCAGTGCTTACCTAGTTTGCATGAGGCCCTGAGTTAAATGCTCACACTCATAAAAAAAAAATTCCAAAATCTGCAAAACTACAGTTGAAATTGGAAAGACTTCTGGGCCCTAGCATTTTTGATAAGGGATTTACACCCTGTCTTTTGTTCTATTATAATCTGTTGATTCACCTGTATTCAAAATACAGGTTAAACAACGTAATAGATGTAGGTATATACTGGAGGACCACAGTACTCTGTCCTCTCCCAGCATGCTTGCTTAGTGAGTGGATGGAACAGTGATACCCTGAAGATCAGATTTCCTGAGGACGCAGTCTGGAAGAGCTCACAAATATAGTCACCATCCAAAACGACTGAACAGATGGAGACAAAGGAATGAATGTATGAAGGTAGGAAAAGATTTTAAGAAACAGCACATGTTGAATCTGGGCCCCCCCAACTAATTTTCTAAAATTGGAATGGGTTAGGCAGTGTTTAGAAGTAATATATTTAGGACGCATTGAGGGATTTTCAGTGATCATACACCTGATTTATGACGCCGAGAAAGGAGGAGAGATTAGAAGACACAGGTGGCCAGAATCCCCATCTTCACACATCTGAGGGATCGCAGAGGATTCAGGTCACACCTGGCTGAAACTTCTGCTAAGAATTCTGTGAGCTGTTGTCAGATTCAGCAAATAAAAACACAGCTCCCTAGTTAAATAAAATTTGAATTTCATGAAGTTCGTATTTGGGACAGGCTTCTAAAAATTATTCATTGTTTCTCTGAAGTGCAGGTCTAATTGGGTGTCCTATATTTTATATGTCAATCAACCTGTGATACCTCTCAGATCCAAACCTCTGGAGGTGAAACTATTATAGTTCCCTAGGTGATTTGTGTTTGGTTTTTCTTTCTTTCTTTCTTTCTTTTGACAGAGCCTCACTATGGAGCCAAGCATGGCACAAAACTTTCTGTTCAGATAAAAAAAAATTTTTGAGATGGAGTCTCATGTGCCCAGGTTGTCCTTGAACTAACTATTGCAGCTAAGGATGATCTCAAACTTCTGGTCCTCCTGCCTTTATCTCCCAAATGCTAGACAGCTTTTCTCCCCTGGAACTCTTGGTCTCCCAGCCCTAACCTTCTGAATGCTGGGATTAAAGGTTCAAGCCACTACCTCTGGCTTTTCCTTCTAAGTTGTGGCTGCGGGTGAAGGTTTGGGGAATACCACCTCAGGACATAATGTCTTGCAAACAGCACTGGCTGTCATTAAAATTAGCAGTCAGCGGTGTTTGTTCTGATTTGGACATGAAGGGCATGAGGATCCGCTGGACATCAAGGGAAGAGTCTCGGAAAGTGTCACTATTGGCCTAATTTTGGAGCTCCATAAAAGGATAGGAAAACACTGGAATAAGGGCTGAGACTGTGGCTTGGTTGGTAGAGGGCTTGCTTAGCATGTGGGAAGTCCTGCCTCTGATCCTCAAGACCACATAAGCCAACCTGCTGTGATGCACTGTTATCGCAGCACTCAGGAGGTGGGTGCAGGAAGACCAGAAATTTGGAGTCATTTTGCAGAGCTACGGAATGAGTTCAAGTGGGTCTGGGCTACATGAGACCCCATCTCAAAACAACACAGGAAAAAAAAAATCAGAGTGAGCAAAGTCCTTGAGTGTTTGAGGAAGACACATGGAGGTAGAGGACAAACCCAGGGAAAACTAGACAGTCTTTGGAAGAGTTTACAGAGAGGTTGCTGGCCACCCACTCCCCTCCCCACAGCCTCCCTCCCACCAGGCTCTTTGCTGGTCTCAACAAACAGCACGCTTCATCCCCAACAGGACTTCAGCACCACGGACAGCGCATACCTCCCCGCCCAGGGGGGCGTTGCTTTTGTGCCTAGGACTTTCTTGCTCAAAAGGAACAGAACTTCCCCTGTCTTTCCCTGCCCCTGCCTGCTGGAGATCTCCATATGCAGTGGGACTCTCAGGATCCAGGGCCTCAACACTCTCAAGTGTACAAGTTTCCGTGCTTGCTACAGCAGCAATACACCAAAATTGGAACGGTAGAGATTAGCATGTCCCTTGCCCAGAGTTTTTTAGCTTGGATTTTGTTTTATTTTTAACTTTTTTTTTCTTCAGTACTGGGGATTGAACTCAGGATTTTGTACATGGTTCTACCTATGAGTCACAACCCCAGCCCCTCACTGGGGAATTCTAGGCAGGTGCTCTACCACTGAGCCACACCCCAGCCCCTCACTGGAGGATTCTAGGCAGGTGCTCTACCACTCAGCCACACCCCAGCCCCTCACTGGGGGATTCTAGGCAGGTGCTCTACCACTCAGCCACACCCCAGTCCCTCTATTCAGGCACTGCAGACTCTATCTTGAATTCTAGCATGACTTGTGCCTGGTTGATGGGAGGAAGTCATCAAATTGCCCTCGGGTGCACTTTCCCATCTGTAGAATGAACCTGGTCCTTGTTACCTTGTAGCCAGGTGGGACCATCCCTCCTCTGATTTTTTTCAGGGATAAGCTTGTGATGGAAGAGGGAACTGATGCCATGCCCTGACTCCCTCCTCCTAGTACAATAGCAAACACCACCCAGGGAGAGTGCATTTTTTGTCTGGAATGGTGAAGAAAGTGCCTGACAGTTGTAAGCCAAGTGTGGCTACAATCCCAGAAACTCGGGAGGCTGAGGGAGGAGCATGAGTTCAATGCCAGTCTGGACTACACAATGAGATGAAGGACATCTTGGGCAACTTAGTATGAGATCCTGTCTCAAAAACTTAAAAAGTAAAATGCTTGACAAGATGGCACCTACTTGCAATCCCAGTACTTGGGAGATGGAGGCAGGAGGTCCAAAAGTCCAAGATCATCTTTGACTACACAATGCTTTGAAGCCAGCTCGGACTACATGAAACATCAAACAAAGAAATAAGCAGGCAGAGAAGTTAAAAATGAAGAGGGGCTCAGTGTATAAAAGGGCTTGTCATGCAAGTCTGAGGCCTTGAGTTCGATCCCTGGAACCCAAGTAAAGGTGGAAGGAGAGAATCAATTTTATGAGGGTGATCTGGTGATCTATGGCCTTGGCAATCCCCCATCATACACACAATAATAATAAAAGAGCTATTGAGCAGGGGTGGGAGATATATATATATATATATATATATATATATATATATATATATATATATGCTGTCAGAAACATGCTTGGTGTGTCTGGTAAAGAACAAATCACAGAAAAATCCCCAAGGTTCAACAACATTTTGCCAACATATTTTATCAAGCTGGGAAAGAAAGTCATCTCCATCATGGTCAAGGTGGGTCACCCCTGGCTTTGAAGTCCAACTTTGAAGTCAGAACACTCACATGTTGTTCTTAGGGGCAGAGTCCTGTCATCTCCTTCCTCATCCCATGGGGACCCTCAGCTTCTTCAGCCTGAGAGCAGAGGAGTGGCCACAGAGCAGCAGCAATAGTGACTTGCTGCCTCCACTGTGCTCCTTGCCCAAGACGGAAGCGTAGGGGTCATGACTACAGTACTGAGCCTCAGAATCTGTCCCTCAAGGTTACTCACAGAGTGGTTGCTCTAGCGCCCTCTAGAGGAAAATCAAGAAATGAAGGATGGAAAGAAGATGTTTAAAATGTATGGGGGGGGGGGCGGGCGGGGTTGGTGAGGGTGAATTGGAATGAGTGAAGACCAGCACCATGGTGAGAGCTCTTCCTGGAGGAGTTTGCTTCCCTTCTGTCCCGCATTTTAAAAATTGCATTTTGTGCTGGGCGGTGGTGGTGCACGCCTTTAAATCCCAGCCCTCGGGAGGCAGAGGCAGGCAGATCTCTGTGAGTTCAAGGCCAGCCTGGTCTACAGAGAGAGATCCAGGACAGGCACCAAAACTACACAGAGAAACCCTGTCTTGAAAAAAAATTGCATTTCGTGTGTGTGTGTGTGTGTGTGTGTGTGTGTGTGTGTGTGCTTTCACCATGGCATACATGGGGAGGCCAGAGGACAACTTGGGAGAGTTTGCACCTTCCTTCCACCATGTGGGTCCTGGAAATTGAACTCTGGTTGCCAGGCTTGGTGGGCAGTGCTTTTACCACTGAGCCATCTTGCTGACATCTCTCCTTTTTTTATTGACAGGGTCTCATGTAGCTCAGACTGGTCCCAAACTGCCTATGTAGCCAAATTCTGGTCACCCTGTCTTTACTTCCCAAGTGCTGGGATTGCAGGCATTGAACTCTGGCTTTCACACAAGGTAAGCAAGCACTCTACCAACTAACCTACACCCCGGCCCTGTTTTTTTCCTTTTCCCACGCCTATTTGCTTTTGGCACAGGGTCTGGCTGTGTATCCCAGGCTGACTTTGAACATGCAAGCTTTCTGCTTCAGACTCCAGAGCACTGGAATTACAGGTACGTGCCATCAGCCTGGCTCTTCGTCTGTAAAATGAGGCTACTGTAAGTACTTCCTCTCACAGAGGTTATGAAGAGTGAAGAAACTGGTATGTGTACAATTTCTGTTCCAGCTAGCTGGTGGACACTTAGTCCCAGCACTTGGGAGGATGAAGCAGTAAGACCGTGAGTTCAAGTCCAGCCTGTGTTATATAGTGAGTTCCAGGACAGACTGGGTTGCAGTAGAGTGAGACCTCATCTCTGTCCCAAAACACACACATACAGAGACAGACAGACAGACAGACAGACAGACAGACACACACACACACACACACACACACACACAGTGTTGGGGATGTAGCTCAGTACCATGTAAAAAGCCCTGGTTTTGATTTCCGGTATAAATGAGTTGTGGCGTCCCATTATCATCCCAGTACTCAGGAGGGTCAAGTGTTCAACACCATCCTCAGCAACAGAGGGAGTTTGGAGTCACCCAGGGCTACATGAGATCCTGAGCTAAGGAGAAGGAGAGGAGGAAGAAGAGGAAGAGGAGGATGGGGGAGACGCCACAGTGAGCCACAAGAGCTGGAAGCCAGGAGGAGCTGGTATCTCCTGGCAGTGAGCGGGTTACCGCGGCTTCCTCCCAGCCTCCCTGGAGTCTCTGGGGAAGAGCTGGAGCTGCTGTTTTGTTACCCAACCCTCCAGAAGATGCTGGTGCAGCTGGGAGGAAAAGACCAAACGGCTGCCTTTCAATTATTCAGTGGCTGGAGCTTCCTGGAGCCAGAGGAAAATCTTGGCGGGAGCTTCTTCCAGCAGGGTACCTGGGCTGGAGCCGAGGTGGGACGTGGGGAGAGATAGGCAGCCTGGCTTGTGCGGTGCTGCGCCTTAACAGCATGCCTCGTGGTCCCTTCTCCTGCCCTCCCCAGGCTCAGGAGGGCCTGGGTCAGGGCTTGGCCCCACTCCTTCTCATCAACCTCAGTCTGTGGTGTTGAAACCGTAGGTGAGATGCTGCCCGAAGGCGGCCGGCAGTGAAGCTGAACGTGTGTAGCCTAGGAGCAGGCATGGGCTGCTCTGGCTGTACGTGGCTTTGGGCCACCTGTCCAGCCTCAGGCTAGCTTCCATCTCTCCTGCTGTGTCCTGCTCTACTCAGAACACGCCAGCCTATGCTGTCCTTGTGTCTGGAATGCCTCACCCCTCCATCCCTTCTGCCAAAATGGACAGTGTCACCTCTTCTCTGAAGCCTCCAATGACTTTCTAAAATACATCCTCCTGGGGGAGGTACCTCTGGGGTCACCTCTTTTTTTTTTGTTTTGTTTTGTTTTTTGAGAAAGGGTTTCTCTGTGTAGCTTTGCACCTTTCCTGGAACTCACTTGGTAGCCCAGGCTGGCCTCGAACTCACAGAGATCCGCCTGGCTCTGCCTCCCGAGTGCTGGGATTAAAGGCGTGCGCCACCACCGCCCGGCCTGGGGTCACCTCTTTGCATCTGCTATGTTCTGTCTCTGGTTGAGTGGCATGCTTATTTACATGTTTGTTTATTACTTACTGTCTTGTGTAGCTGAGGCTGGCCTTGAACTCCTTATGTAGCCAAGGATGACCTTGAGCTCCTGATTCTTCTGCCTCTGCCTCCTGAGGGCTGGGATTACAAGCATTAATCAACAGGCCCAGTGTCCGCAGTGCTCAAGATTAAACCCGGGGTTTTGTGCACTCTACCAACTAAGCCATATCCTTAGTCCTGTTTTTGAGATAATGTCTCACTAGTTAGCCCTGGCTGGCCTGGAATTTACTACATAGACCAGGCTGGCCTCGAACTCACAGAGCTCCACCAGCCTCTGCCTCTCAAGTGCTGGGATTAGAGGTGTGTGTCAGCATGCCTAATTTCCTATACTGGACTTGACTCATGATTTGTCTCGCAGTTGGGATTGCAGACATCCACCACAATGCCCGGCCTGGCTGAGGTTTCTCTGAGGAGAATGTTGAGTTAGTCTGTCTTCCTGTCCTTCATGTTCACACAGGGCAGCCAACTGTGACCATCTCAGCACTTGGAGGTGGAAGCAGAAGGATCAATAGTTCAAGGTCATCCTTGGCTACATAGTGAGTTCAAGATCTGCCTGTGATGCATGAGACCTCATGTCAAAACAAAAAACAACAGTAGCAAAAATCTAACCTGGGGCAGGCAACTAGCTCAGGGGATACAGCTGCTTGCCACCGAGCCTGAGGACCTGAGTTCAGTCCCCGAGTTACATGGTGGGAAGAGAGAACTGACTCCTCCAAGTTGTCCTCTGACTTCCACACATTTGCGTCATGCTACACACAACTAACTAACTAACTAACTGTAATAAAAATCTGGCCTCTGGGGCTGGAGAGGTGGCTCAGTGGTTAAGAGCACTGGCTGCTCTTCCAGAGGACCTGGGTTCAATTCCCAGCACCCACATGGTGGTTCACAACTGTCTGTAACTCCAGTTCCAGGGGAGGATCCGACATCCTCACACAGACAGACATGTAGACGAACATTAATGCTCATAAAATGAATAAATAAATAAAAATGCGATCTAGCCTGTGCTTGTGGTGGTGGGGAGCTCTCTTCCTGTGTTTACAACTGTTGGACTCTTCAGGGACTCCAGTGGAAGCTGTCCTTAGTCCTGGCTCCCAATGCCCAGTCTGTGTACTTTTGACACTTGCATAAACTACACTGTCATACTCATCACAAGCTGGGGAACCCGGCCCAGTCTCTGAATGAGATAGGAAGGACTTGTCTTCTAGCCAAGCTCCTCCTCCTATTCTAGGGCTTCCAACTTGAATTCCCGGATCAGAAGCCGGGACAGCAGATTCCCGGAGCCAAGGTGGCCTCTGCCATGTGCTTGTGGAGAAGGAGCTACAGTCTGGGCCACATAGTCCAAGTGACGCCAGTGCAGACCACTGAGGTCCAGAGTTGGTCACCCAGACCTTTGTATGGGACAGACCCCACCAAGCCAGGAGTGCAAACCAGCAGCATCAACCAAGGGTGTCAGGTACTCCGCACTCCAGGCTTACAGACTCCGGAATAGACTAGAGCAGACAATACTGCTCTCGAACACCGTGCAGACCGGCCCAAATCAGTAGACCGCTATCGAAACCAGAACTAGAGGCTTAGGATGTGGTTTGGTTGGCACGGAGCTTGCCTAGCAGGCACAAGGCCTTGGGTTCCATCTCTAGTACCGCATAAGATCAGAGTGATGATACACACTTGTAATCCCAATACCTGAGAGGTGGAGGCAGGAGGACCAGAGTTTCAAGGTCACCCCAATGTGTAGTAGAGAAGGCTCAGCAGGTAAAGGCACTTGCTGCCAACCCTGATGACCTGAACTTCATCCCCAGAGCCCACATGGTACAAAGGAGAGAAATGACTCTCATCCTCTAACCTCCACAAGTGGGCCTTGCTATGGCATGCACACTTGTGTGAAAGTGCATGTGTTTGTACATGTACACATGCGTGCACACGCACACAATAAATACATGTAAAATAATATACCATAAAAATGTAATCCTCAGCTATATAGGCAGTGCAAGGCCAGCATAAAAAAAAAAAAAACGAGATCCTATCTCGAAAATAAATAAAATATAGGGCTGGAGAGATGGTTTAGTTGGCAAAGTGTGTAGCATGCCCAAATGAACAGTCTTTAAAAGTTGGGTGTGGAGCTGAGTAATGGCTCAGCAGTTAAAAGCATTTCCTGCTCTTCCAGAGGACCAGAGTTCTGTTCCCAGCACCCTGTAGGTCCACAACCACATGTGACTCCAGCACCAAAGTATCCAGTGCCTCCAAGGGTCCTGTATTTTCTGGCCTCCAAGGGCATCCACACACAAAGGAACACACACCCATGCATACACACAAATAAATCTTAGAAAGTCTTAAGGAGAAAAGCTGGACATGGTTGCTGGGCATGGTGGCGCATGCCTCTAATCCCAGCACTCGGGAAGCAGAGGCAGGGGCATCTCTGAGTTTGAGGCCAGCCTGGGCTACAGAGTGAGTTCCAGGCCAGCCAGGGCTACACAAAGAAACCCTGTCTCAAAAACCAAAACCAACCAAACAAACATGCTAGACAGGGTCGTGTGCCTTTGCAATCCCTGGTGAATCCCTGGTGCTTTCTGTCAGCTAGCCTACGTGAGCCCCAGGGTCAGTAAGACCCTGTCTTTAAAAATAAGGTGGGTACCATCTGAGAAACAAAATTTAAGGCTGTCATCTAGTCCCACAAGCAAGCGCACAAATGTATGTGCGCTCCCACACACTTACACAGTGCACTTCCTACCACACACACACACACACACACACACACACACACACACACACACCAACACCCCAGAACCCAAAGCAGTTGAGCAAGTGGCATATCAGTGCCCCCTCTCCTACACTCTCACGAAACAAAGGTTGTCTCCCTCGAGCAACCAACTTGCTTCTCCTTGGAGATCGCTATGGCCCTTCTAGATGGGGGACCTTTCCCAAGGCTGATGACACTAGAAGGGAGATTTGGGGTGATCTGGTAGAGGCCAAAGGGCAGCTTCAAATTGCTTAGAGAAAGAGTTGTCTCCCGACTACACTGCATGCAGGGTTGGACTGTTAGCAATCGGTACCAGGTCATGTCTCTGAGGATCAACCCACACTGGCCTCCGGGGCTGACTTTGACGTGAAATCAGAGGAGCCTCCATATTCAACCCAGCTTCCACCACCCCCACCCCCAGGATAAGAAGATCCCAGGTCATAGCCTGGGTTGAAGAAGGGTAGATGAGTTGGAAACTGGCTGCCCAGATCCCTTCTCCTTGAGATCATTAGTTTCCCTCAGGGGTCTAGATGGGTTGGTCTCTTTGTCCCTTGGGAGGAAGCTGGACCTGGTGGTAGCTATGTATAAAACCAGCACATGGAGCCTGAGGCAGAAGGATCACAAGCTGGATGCCAGCCTAGGCTACTGTGTGGTTTTTATCTTCAGTGTGACAGGGTGCAGAATCATCTTGAGGACAGATCTCTGGACACATTTGAGTTGTCTGGATTAAGTTAATTGAGGTGAGATAATCCACCCTAAGTGTGTGGGACACCATTCCATGGGCTGGGGCCTCAGACTGAGTAAAAGGAGGGTGTGAACTCTGAGCACCAACATCCAAACATATGTGCACACACTCCTGCACATACCACACATGCACCTGAACACATCACACACACACACACTGAACAAACAAACAAACATATAAATAAACCAGAGTTGGGAGGTGATGTGTCAACTCAAGCTATTGGTAGGACAGGCGAGTACTGGCCAGACGGCTGATTTCTCCCATTGGAGAGAGTGTTGGTGGAGTCTGGGGCAGATGCTGCCTCCATCCACATAACCTCATTATGGAAAATTCCCTCTATTGACTTGGCTCTAATCAGGCAGGCTGCCCTGGGCATCCCCCTCAGGTTCCTGCTGGGCCAGCTGAGATCAAAGAGAGAGCCAAAGAGAGTCGGGCTGGGGGCTGGAACATCGCCTGCCTTTCCTATTGATCCAGATGCGACTCTCGTTGCTAGGCAACAGCCTCCAGTCTCTCCTGGTCCTTCCTCCCCCAGGGGCTGCAAGATTGGGCAGTAAAGGGAGTGAGAGACAGAAAGAGACATCACGTTCGTTCCCTGTGTCTTTCCTTTCCACACTAACGATCTCTGTAATCAAGCTTGGAGTCCCCCTTCCTGCAGGGGAAGTGCTCCTGGATTGGGAACTCCATCGTCTCACCAAATGGACCCCTTCATTTTTGCCACACATTTATATGCGTCTCTGGTATACTAAACATCCACACACTCACTGCACCAAAGAGGAGTGTAGTCTCTTAGGAAGAAAGACCAGAGAGGTCCAGAGAGGGGGAGGGGAGCCATGAAGGGGTCAGTGAAAAAATCAAGGCAAGACTCAGGCTCAAGCAGGGGGTGGCACACATCTGTAATCCCAGCACTCGGGAGCTGGAGGCTGGAGTGTCAAGTCTGCGCTCTCAATAAGGCAAAACCCACAGAAAATTCACAAGAACAGGACAGCAGGCTCCCGAGTCCCCGCTCTGCTTTGAACTTGGATTTGATGTGGGAACCATTTGGTTTGGGGAAAATGTCTCTGAAGACAAACTCACACTCACATTTTTGAGTGGGTTGGCTTTTTTTTTCTTCCTTCTTAAAACGTAGGATGAATTTCATAGTAATTTTTCCTTGTTGTTGTTTCAAGTGCTGTAATCTAAAACGGTAAGTCATATTTTTTCAACAGGCATTGAAATGTGCTGTGGGCTTGAGGGGCTGAAATTGACTAAATAATGCAAATCAGCCCCCTCATCACGGCTTACTATTCTGCATGTTTTATCAGCGCTATCCAGCTCATCTTTCCTCGGTTTTTATTACTTGTTTTTTCATGACAGGGTTTCTCTGTGTAGCCCTGGCTGTCCTGGAACTCACTCTGTAGACCAGGCTGGCCTCGAACTCAGAATCTGCTTGCCTCTGCCTCCCAGGGATTAAAGGTCTGAGCCACCACTGCCCAGCAATTTGATTTTTGTTTGCTTATTTTACATTTTTCTAGGTTAAAAAAAAAGTTGGCTGTGTGTGCCACACCCCAGCAGTTGTTATATGGTGACCTACTTATATTAAGGCATATTTAGAATTAGGTCTCTCTTTAGGAGGACTTCCCTTGTGAATGGGGGAAGGAGAGTCTTCCTCTTTCCTTTGGTTCCTATTTTTCTTTGGTGTGTGTATGTTCCAGTGAAGGTTGGTCAGTGGAAGCCAGAGATCAACCCCAGACATCATCCCTCAAGGAGCTACCCACCTTGGTTTTTATTTTTACTTAATTAATATTTTGGTTTTTTTGGAGATAGGATTTCTCTGTAGAACAGCTCTGGCTATCCCAGAACTCACTTGTAGATCAGGCTGGCCTTGAACTAACAGAGATCCACTTGCCTCTGCTTCCCGAGTGCTGGAATTAAAGACGTACACCACCAAGCCTGGCCTCCCTTGGCTTTTGCGATGGGCCCTTCCTTCACTGGGACCTATAGCTCATCAGTTAAGCGAGGCTGGCTGGCCAGTGAGCCCAGAGACCCTCCTGTCTCCACCTCTCCTGCGATGGGATCACTACTATGCACTACTGTGCCCAGCGTTGGGCATCAAAATCAGGTTCACACGTGTGTAGCAAGCACTTTGCCAACAGATCCATTCCCCAGAGGTCCCCCCCCATTCCTTTCAAACCTTTTCATTTTGAGACACTGTCTCCCTCCGCAGCCCAGGCTAGCCCCAAACTATGTAGCTCAGGGGGTCATCAAACTTGTGATCCTCCTGCCTCTGCCTCCCAACCACTATGCCCAGATGTCAAACCTTTTTTGTTCCATTTTACCTGGAGCTGGAGGATGCTTTTATTACAATTTTGAGAGAGAATAAAAATCACAACAGGGCAGGCTCATAGCTCAGCAGCTGCTGGCATGGGGGGTGGGGAGACGAGGAAGAAAAAGGCCATGCTGTTTTGGGTCAGGGTTTAAGAAAGCAAGCCGCTATATGGTAGAAGGGAAGGGGGTCTTCAGAGAAAGCAGAAAGGAGAGTGCAGAGCGTGGGGAGAGCATGCTCAGACTTCGGCTGGTATATTAAAGAGGACAAGAGAAAGAATGGCAGGAGACGTCACACTTTTCTGAGTTCTAACTCATAAAGCAGGTAGGCTCAGTCAGGCTGCGTGGTGGAGGTGTCATACACAGCTGCCTCAAAACATTTTAAAAAATAAAGTGATTGAAAAATTGTGTGTGTGTGTGTGTGTGTGTGTGTGTGTGTGTGTGTGTGTGTCATGCTGTAGCAAATGTGGATGTCACCTGACAACTTGAAGGAGTCAGTTCTGCCCCTTCCACCATGTGGGTCCCAGGGGCTTGAACTCAGGCCGCACCAGGCTTGGTGACAAGAGGTCTTACCCACTGAGCCATCTCACCAGCCCCCAACCCTTTCCTTAATGCATCTGGGGAGAGGAGATGCTAAAGCTCTCAAAAGCTCAGCGTGCTAGACGGGGAGGCTCAGAGCCAGGGTGGTTGCTGGAAGCCCTTGGTCCTGGCCCTGCCTGCCACCTGCTCAGCCTCAGCTCTAGAGCATGGTGACATTTCCTTCCGAGACCTCTGCCCAGTGCTCGACACACACTTCAGCTCCGAGAGGCACGGCTTTCCAGGGTCCTTGACAAATGGTAACCAATTAATGTCAATTAATCTGATTATCCTAAATAGTTAATTAAGCAGTTAATTAACAACATCATTGACAATAACCCCTGGATCCCTCAGGGATGGCAAGTGGGGCTATGAAGGAGGCCCTCGACTCTCTGGGAAGGAAGGGGTGAGTCTCTTGGTGTTGTACCAGGAGCAATGGCTACTCATTCCTTCCCACACACGTCTTTTCTAGCTCTGCCATCAGCAAAGGACCTTCATCAGCGCTTGGGAATCTGCTCCTGCCGTGAGCTCTGCCTAGACCCTGGCCAGGGTAGAAAGGGTGATACGTGCTGGATCTGCTAGCACAGGTCTGGCATCCCCAGAGAACTGATGACTTCAGACCTGCCTGAGCAACTAGTGAGACCGTCTCCAAAGACAAAGCAAAACCAGTGTGGGGGATGTAGCTCAGTGGTAGAGCTTTTGCTCAGAATCCCTTAGTGAGGGTCCAGGGATGTTGCCCAGAGGTTTATCACTTGCTTAGCATGCACAAGGTCCTGGAGTCAATCCCCAGTAGAGGAGACCTCGGTGGGAGAGGCCAGGAGAAGAAGGCAACTTGTTCCTGAGAGACTGCGCTAAGGTTCCAGAGCCCATTCTCTGCGTCTGCTGCCTCCTCCTTCCCAGACCACGTTCCTCATAGTTTATCACCTTCATCAAGGCCATGGACTCCTCAGGTTGCACAGCAGCCCTGGATAGGAATGGCCAACTTCTGGAAGAGGAGAGAATGAGCCTCCCTGATGCCAACCTATGCAGCCTGGGGACCTTCAACAACACACAGGTGGCACAGGCCCTTGCCTTTAAGTGACAATGATTCTGAGCACCTGGGAGCAGCATAGCCCCAGCCACCACTTCTGAGCTTCCCTCAGACAGGAACCCCTACCTCACAGGATGCTGTGAGAAGGAGAAAGACGCATGAACTCCAGTCTGACACCTGGGAAATGGGGAACAGGGAGCCAAGAAGAGCAGGAGTAAAGATGTCAAGGGCTGAGCAAGAAGGAGCCTCGAGGACACACAGGAGACAGCTTGACTTGACACACCTCACAGAAGCTGTCTGAGCAGAGCCTGGAGAGGAAGGAGGCAGAGGAGGAGGAAGGGCATTTCGGGCAGAGGGAACCACATATTTAAGAACGAGGCAATTAGTTCTCAACTATTCAAAAAGAACGTATTTTGCAATGCAACCCAAGGCCTGGCGTGCACCAGGTAGGTGCTCTACCGCTGAGCCACAGTCCCAACTTTTGTGCTTTTTGTTGAGACAAGGTCTAGGCTGGTCTCGAACTCTCCATCCTACAACTCAGTTTCCTAAGTGTTAGAGTTATTCTTTTGCGTTTTTATTTCCTATTAGTTTCTGGCGCTGGGAACCCGGGGCCTTGCTCTGCTGGCTGGGTGCTGCCCTGCTGAGGTCTGTCTCCAGCTGCTCTGCTTCCCAACTCTGTGTGTACTAACATCCGGGTGCTTTAATATGTTAGACCCTTTTCTAGGTGGTGGTGCAGCCTTTAATCCCAGCACTCGGGAGGCAGAGACAGGTGGATCTCTGTGAGTTTGAGGCCAGCCTGGTCTACAGAGGGAGTTCCAGGAGAGCCTGGGCTACACAAAGAAACCCTGTCTCAAAAAAAACCAAACAAACGAAACAAAACAAAATTGACCCTTAGACTCACACTCAGATTCCCCACCCACCGTTTAGGTTGGGTCGTAGAAATTTTCTTATCACAGACTCTTCTAGAAGCACGGAGGCAGGCATGCTGTATCATCAGATCATGCTGCAGTGAATCTGGGTGTCCCGGATTGGCCCTAGGTCATGTGACTCATGTCCTGAAAACACATCACCGCCCTCCCAGGCTCCATCTGTCTAAATCACACTTGCCCTTCTCCAAAGGGTTCTGTCCGGTGGGTCCCCGCTGGGAACACTCTTTGTGTTCTACGCTGCCTGCGGGAGACACAGAGACTCGCATCCACACCCGGCACTAGCATCCCCACAAGCTGCCTCCATCTCCTGCTGAGTCCCAAGCTCCTCGGCCCTGGGCTTTTCCTCATCTCTCCTCCTTCTTCAGGAGTGTCCTTCCTTCTGGCAGACCTGCATGGATTCTGTGAGGTCCATCTGTGGTGCTGGCTCCGAAGTTGTCCCGCCAGGCAGCCCTACCTTGCACCGGAGCCCGGGGGCCACCCTCAGACACTCCCATCTAAGTCACCTGCAGAAATGTTACCCACTCTAGGCAAAAAAGGACATGTTGTTTCTGCGGTGCCAGGGATGGAGCCTCAAGTCTGGTGCAGGCTGGGCAAGTGTTCTACTAAGGAGGCATGCCCAGCCTTTCACTAGGGGATTCTAGGCAAGTTTGCTGCTGAGGAGGGCCTCCATGCCAAGACTGTTTCTGCATCTTCCTTCATCCAATGTCCTACATGAGCCTGGGGAGGACATTGATTATGGAACTTCTAAGTGAGGGAGGGCACCAAGTGAAGGTTTGATGAGTGACTGAATGAAAGTATGAATGAGCACATCAGATCTCTGAAGGGGGTGGAGGAAGGAAGAATTCAAAAGGCAATGGAGAGCAAGGTGTGGTGGCCCCCGTCTGTAATCTTAGCACTTGGGAGGCAGAGGTAGGGGGATCAGGAGTTCAAGGCCAGCCTTGGCTATGTATCAAATTCAAGGCCAGTCTAGGATACATGAGACCTTGCCTTCAAAACAACAGACCAAAAGAAAAAAAAAAAAAAACCCAGAAAAACTAAAAAATCAAAAATCAAAAAACAAACAAAAAACCACCCAGGGCTGGTAAATGGCTCGGGGTAAAGGCTCTCGCTGTCAACCCTGCTAATCTGAGTTGGAGCCTCAAAATCCAACTCCTGTGAGTTTTTGCCCTGTGATCTCCGCAAGCACAGTAAGTGAAAATAAAAATCTAAAAGAATCTAAACAAACAAAAAATAAAAAACAAAGCAGAAACAGACAACAGGGCTGGAGGGGTTGGCTCAGTCAGCAGTGCTCACCAGGCAGGCTGGAGGATCTGAGTTCTAGTCCTGGAACCTTTGTTGTTTTGCTTTGTTTTGTCTTCCTTCCTAAGAAAGTGTGCTTATAACCACAGTGCTAGAGGGAGAGAAAGCAGATCCCTGCGACTTCCTAACCCATCTGCCTCTCCTACTTGGTGAGCTGCAGGCCAGTGAGAGACCCTGTCTATAAATAAGTAAAGAGGCAGATAAATAAATAAGACATCGACTGACATTTCCTCTGCCGGTCATGTGCGCACGCACACACACACACACACACACACACACACACACACACACACTCACAAAGAGTAAAAAGACGTATTCTTCGGAGGATACCGAGGGCTGACTAGGACCAGATGATGGGTGGGGGATGAGATTCACCATCAGCAGGACCCGCTGAGTGTCTCAGCTTCCATCTCTTCCAGAATACTTCCGGTGCCTTTCTGGGGTGACTCAGCTACTCTACCAGCCCCGAGGCCCACTCTGCTAACCAGGGGTCTTTGTCAGGGGCTAAGGGTTGTACTATCAACTGGGGATAGACTGAAGGCTCTACCCTTGGCATTCTCCCCACCACTGATCTTCTTTTTTCTCTAGAAGATTCTAGTCTGGGCACATGCATATTCATCCCTCCCTGTCGAGTCTCCTGGGGTTCAGGACCTGCCCCTCTTCAGTTACGGAGCCACTTCCTGCCCTAGTGGACACTAGCTTCTCCTTCAATGGACAGTAGCTCCTTCTTGGCCTCTACCCTTAGTGTCTGGTATATTTCCCTTTTCCTCTCTCCTTTCTTCTCTCTCTCTCTCTTCCAGATTTTTGAAAGTCCTCCTATGTTCCCAAGCTACTCTGATACTCCTCATCCTCCTGCCTCCATTGCTCGGATGGCAGGTATGTCCCACCGGCCCTGGATCACCAGGGACTTCCCACCCCTCTGTGTGACCCTTGCTATTCTGACTGTCAACTCCTCTGGCACCTTCTTTATCAGTCTCCAGGGCCCAGAGGAGGTATCACCTCTCCCGGGGGCCTCCTCCCATAGCCCACATCGCTGTGGACAGCTTCTCTCTAGCTGAACCTCAGGGCCAGTAACTGTCAGTTCCCACTGGGGGATCTTCAAGGTCAAGGTCAGGGTCAGATTGGACTCTGTGTTCTCGGGGCTCACAGGGTACCCAGAAACAGAGACACTCACCGAGTATGGATTGTATATTCGCCCACTCAGATGGCAACTGCTGTCTCAGGGATTTACTGGATCTTATTCTTAGGGAATTGCTGTCGAACCTATGCTCTATGCCTTCTCCTTGTGCACCAGGAGGCAGATACCCACTTAGCAGGATAGGAGACGGTCCTGAGGAGGGAGGCCGGGCTCAGCTGAAAGCAGAGCCCAGGAGACAGCTCTCATCTGATTTGAGCTCTGAGCTCTTTCCTCTGAAGTTCTGCAGGATCCATGATCTCCCCAGGGGATGTGTGACCTATTCCCTGCCAGCAGCATTGGCCACTTCCTTCTGCAGTCCCTGGCGTAGGGCACTGACAAGACAGAGCTACTTCACGTTCAGCCTCGTCTGTCCCGGGCCCTATAGTAAACACACACACACACACACACACACACACACACACACACACACAGCCTCCCCCCAGGCCCTGAGGCTGTACCTCCTTGGCTTGCTAGAAAGCAGCCTCCTCCATACCCACATCTGCTCTTTCTATGGCTGCACAGAGGCTCAAGCTCCAGCACAAGGAACATAGTCTGCTTTTGAGCAACCCCTGAGGACACCTAAGCATGCTCAGGCTAGAGTTTTGTTTTTTTGGTTTTTTTTTAAAGAAAAAAACGGATGCAGACTTTTCCCAGTAGCACATTCCCAGTGACTTAATTTCATGTAACTATGAGCATGTAGGAAGCAGCCTGTGAGACTCTCTCTCTCTCTCTCTCTCTCTCTCTCTCTCTCTCTCTCTCTCTCT